>NW_022983484.1:737220-850735 GCF_010015735.1 Aaosphaeria arxii CBS 175.79
TGCAAGTGATGGAGACTCGCAAGAAGAAACTAGGAGCGGACCATCCTTCCACGCTGACCAGCATGGCTAATCTTGCTTGGACATGGAAAAGCTTAGGGAGAAGTGCTGAAGCTATAGGCTTGCTGCAGGAGTGCGTTCATCTTCGCTGTCAGACTCTGCGAGCAGGGCATCCTGATCTAGTATCCTCTCAGGAAACCTTAGCTGAATGGGAAGCAGAGCAAGCAGTTAGAACTCTTGCGATAAGTTAATAATTCTGCTTTATATTATACGCACTTATTACCTTTGTAAGGCTGCGCTTACTATAGAATATATTGGAGATGTACTTGACAGTAGTTGAGGAAGTTGCAAGATTAGCACGAGTCATGTTGATACTAGCAAAGCTAAGACCTTAATACTGACGCAATGGTCGTTCGCTCGGCAGACAAGGAATATCCTTGCGTGACAAGGATCTTATACAACCTCGGAACGTGCTAAAGGTGAGACCGGTTTTGCAGGGTACTGTATCCTGTTTGTCCTGTTTGCAACTTTGCGACGTAAGTTATGTTCCTCAAACAGCTGACATTGCAAACACGCTAGCTATAAACAGTAACTGCTTCAATCCGAAGTATTACGTGCGGCGGCAATTCTGCACAAATCTCTATGCTGCACTAGGACTAGAGCTAATAGTTTATGTCTAAGTAGCTGGAGTAGGATTACAAGCCTCGGAACTCTCAAATAAGACGTATTGGAGCTGTATGAGCAGCGGGATACTACTGCTTTTGGAATGTCCTTTCTGCTTCGCGAATATGGACCTGCTGGAAGGAAGGCGCTAGGGCAACAATGCAGAGGTAATTTTGGGATAGGAACGGTGCGTCACAGAGAGCAGAAGCTATAGTACCTGCAGCATACCACAAATAGCTTAAAATTAATGCATATTCGAGGTAGCAAGCCAGCCAAGTCAAAGTACCCCTTGGACTTTTCGGCACGGCGGGTTTTTCGTTACGCAGGGACGGACGTTACACAATTTTGAGAATCGAGTTTTCGAATTTGCGAAGTCACGCTTTTTCTCGGACCGTCCACTAAGCTAAATTTTAATATAAGTAACAACAATATCTGTTCAATCCCACTGTCATTGCAAACCTATTGAGAAAACTGATCATGTGTCTCTTCATTCTGATTGCCCGTCCTCCCAAGGTCTACCCAGCCTCCGAAGACATAACACCTGAACGCCATGGACTATCCGAACTCAGACGTCGTTTATTCAAAGCCATATTCAACTGGGGAACCGACGATAATCGTTCTGAACTCTCCTCTGAACTCTCCCAAGCGGAGCCGCCGCCAGCATATCGTCACTCGCAATCTACCATCAGCGAGGGTCATGAGGAGTTCTTTCCAGCAGAGAATGGAATCATCGTTACAGAAGTGGAATAAATCACTGAAAACTCTATTCGTATTGCTTGGATATCTACAGAGGTGTATGGGCTATCATCAGCTAGAGTTGTGAGCTGTTCGCTCGGGTCTTAGTCAATATAAAGTCATGGTGCTCCATCCAAGTTACCGCATGCCTGCAGGGCTCCCATCTCATCAATTGAGTCTCATTGTATCATCTCCGCTGATTATGTTTACATTTGGTGATCACCTGACTATGACTAATATGCTCATACACCCGTGGGGAGAGTGGCAGAGACAAGAATTTAGATTTGATGAAGCAGCGAGCAGGATCATCAACACATCGCAATCGGAGGAATCATCAGAAACGGTGTATTCTTAGAGTATTTGTCTCCAACCTTTGAAGAATTTCCTCAAAAGATAGTTACAATAGCCGCAATTTGGGATACCGAACCAACCTCTGTCACCTCAATAAGGCATCTGATACTCCTTACCCCATCCGTCACTCGTGCTGAGCAGCGACCCACAAGGTCAGGCACTCAAATGTTATTAATTCTGCGAAGTGTCTCATGCATGCCGGATTTCGCATTGAGGAAGAAATAAATGCATGCTGTGCTCGTGAGTTAATGTTCAAGAAGCAGTTTGAATACCTACGGGCTTAGATAATTTGGTGGAGGCCGACCTCTCTTCGCTAAAGAGCTCATCCAAGAAATCGACCAGGACTTTACAGCCTGTCCAACGTTCCGGATCACTAAGACCAAACACTTTGTTTTGGGCTCTCTGCCCCTTGACGAAGTCGGTGCTCCTCTTCTCGGAGAGCAGGGGCCGGCCCTCCATGCATTCCAAAAGGACTAACGCAAGGTCGTTGAGATCTTTGTGTGACTCAAACGATGTGTCAAGTATTGCAGCCGACGTAAATTCAGCTAGATATAGTCAGTTGTTGAGCATAGATGTCAAGAACACCACTAACACAGCACTAATCGAAGATCAGGGACGGTAAGACGGATCGAACTCAGATTGATGGAACGGTGACTAATCTTATGGCGTGCAAGATAAATCAGAGCATCGAACATCTGTAATCAAAGATCAGCATGAAGAAATAGTCGAATGTTTCGCGAATACGTACAGAGCATGCAATGTAGTGTATTTGTTGCTCGCCTGGCTTTAAATTTACGTACAAGACTTCAAGGAGCGTAAAGCGGCAATATTCGATGCCCAGTCTCATCTTCTGTTCATGAAGATCAGAAAACATCAATCTCGCCACGTTTCTATGCTCCAATCGTTCTAGAATACTCTTTTCGCGTAGTCCGGCTGTTCGAGAAACTTCCTTGACCATGACTACAGTCGAAAGGCTTTTCAGGACACAGACAGTCCATTCGACACTATGCTGCGTGAATTTCCCCAGCGTCTGCATTGCATCCCCTTCGATGGGGCAGCGAGTTTTTGTGTCAAGAGGCTTTATGGAAGCCACAGACGCACCCCGCGTAACTTTCGTAGCCAGGATCGGTTCACAATCTTCATCGACATGGCGCTTGTTATTTGAAGCTACATGGATAGATTTTTGTTTTTGGAATAATGCTGATTTTGTTGGAACATTTGGTCTGCTCAAGTCTAGCACCCGCTGCGGACGTGGTAGACGGCTGAAGGCACTTTCCAAACTGTTGGTAGTCATGGGAGAGTCTTGTTCCGTCATATCGATGGGCAATAGGGTGCGAACAGCGAACACTATGTGACTTAAGGAAAGATTCAACTCTTACAGCAAAGAGTCAGAAATACAGAGTCCAGATCTAGAAATCAGCCTTTTGCGAACGAACACCAAGTAGCGAAATGGCAAAACGTGTTCATGAAAATGTGTACGCATTATCCGTGTTGCGTTTTTCATTTCCTTCAAGGGATGCGGTCCCACACATACATATCCTCGCGCATCCGGTGCAGGATGCCAGCCAGCATACCAGACCATTTCTGAACAACTCAGTTTACTCACAAATCAGTAATAATGTCCATGTCACATTCACTCCCTGCGTTGCTACCTAGACAGGGAAACGAGCAAGCAGCGGAGCAGGTCGGACTGTCTTTCTCTCCCATGTCGCCATCTACCAAAGTAACTGAGCGTGCAAAGTCCGACCCGATCGCCCGTCATCCACCCAATCCCAACGCCGTTGAGCATCCTTCCAATCCCATCATCGCTCAGCATCCGTCCAATCCCATCGCTGAGTATCCATCGAATCCCACTATCGCTCAGCATCCATCAAATCCCATCGCTGAACATCCATCCAATCCCATCGCTGAACATCCATCCAATAATCCGATCGCTAACCATCCGCCCAATCACCTCGCTCAGCATCCAGGAAGCCAGCTCAACGTATGGCCATCCCAAATAGCAAGCAACAACGCTACCTGGTTGTTGCCACCTCACAATGATCAAGCTGCAGCCCTCGCTATGATGCTCCGCACTGAAATACAAGCACATAATATCGCTAAGGAGATGCTTCACGCTACAGAGCAAAGAAGACTCGAGGTCTTCAATATCTGCAGTCGTCTGTCCATTGAAGTGAGAGGCTGGGAGGCAGCTTATAATAGTATGACAGAAGCACTCCAGCGGTGTTCTGATGAGTTCTCCAGGATCAGTGCAGAGAATGTATCTCTAAAGACGCAACTTCAAATCTCACTTAGACAGGTATGCAACATGCCCTTGGTGTAGGGACACGTTTAAATTGACTGTAGACCTAGTGTGATCTTGGACTTGCGACCTCTACACCTACAAATGACCAAATCCTAGATTTACGTAGCAAGCTTGCTCAGCAACAAAACGGATACAGCGCTTGAGACGAGGAAGACCCAGACGAGGACTTTTTTTGAGTTCGGATGCTGCTAAAATGCACCGGTGTCGTCACATTCCCTTCTGTAGCCACCCATCATTGTTCCATCCTGCAATTTGAACGCGTTTCCATCAATCAGGATACTCAGTTATTATTGATTTGATTCATTCGTCGCATCGTCATGTAGTGTCAATTTTAATCGCTTTTTCACAACAGACTGATGTTGCCCTTTGGTCATGAAGCCGCATAAGTCAATATTGTTTACCCACGAGTGATGAGACGCACGGTGTGAAGGGACATTGTAGGAGCTGTTTGACGATTAGTTATTGGTTAACTTAGTTATATCATTTCTTTAACAAATCGTTAATTACTCCTTTCACTTTCGCTGGGCATGTGTCATGATTCATCGAGACACGTTGTGCCATGTTTGGTTCAAGCATAATGATCACATCCACACTTACAGCCACGAAGGCTAAAGGTCGTCATCTCATTGGACAGTCGCATTGGCCTCGCACGACGAGACATTGCAGGTTTGATTGGTAAAGCCATCTTACGAAGTGTCATAATAATTACTATAAGCTCAATTATCGCGTCCATATATCCTCGCTATCCCAGTCTTCATCGCTCCCACAGTCCTCCCCCTCTTCGTCCTGATTGCTTCCACAGGACTCCTCGCTCCAACAGTCTTCCTCACTCTTATCGCTCCTCCTATCATCGATTTGCTTGTCCACGAGCACAGAAGGAACAGCAATTCTTTCGTCATCAATACCCAGATATTTTCGACGTTTTCCGGTCATAAAGTTGCCGGTGGTCCTCTGAAGTAGAAACCCTGTCCTCGGAAGTAGAAGCTCTGTCTTCTGAAGTGGGATCTCTGTCCTCGGAAGTGGAATCTCTGTCCTCTGAAGTGGAATCTCTGTCCTCTGAAGTGGAATCTCTTCTGAAGTGGAATCTCTGTCCTGACGCTTGCCTAATATATCCGCAGGCTTGATCAGGTTGTGGATCTTATGAACTGTCTGAAAATGTCTTCGCATATCAGAGACTGAATCGCATTGTACTTTGCACAACGGATCTGGACATACTCCTCCTTCTCTAGGAAATTGGCTTAGGTGGCCCTCAATATGACTTTTCAGATCACTTGTATTTTCCCAGCGCGTTGTTCGGCACCAATCGTTGTCAGGCCAAATACATCTTCCTTGTCGAATCATTAGCCCACGCCAATGTAAAACACCATACACCGGACTCTTGGGATTAAAGTGCTTGCAGTCATGTCTAGTCCTTCTCTTCCAAAACTCGGCACAATCGAAGCAAAACCTGACGTCAGCACTATTGCAGTAGCATTCCAGCAGATGCTCAGGCCATGAAGCAGGTCGCCCCACTGAGGCCCGAGAACTACTGCAATAGCAACATTCCTCGTCGGCACTCTTTGGAAGGTCTGGGATGGGATACATGGCTCGGAAGGGTTCAGGGTTGGCCAGGGCCACTAGGGGTCGGATGCAATCTGTGAAAGATACCTCCTTCGAAGACCAGAATGCATCAATCACTTCCGCTTGAAGATGATTGTACTTGAGCATGTGCTTGAACATCTCAGAAGGTTCTGGCCTGGTGCGGACGGAAACCTCTGGCGCGCTTGCATTTCCGTTCAATTCATCCCCTTGATTCCCCATACTAGATGTGATCTCGTTCTTAGAATTGGCAATATTGGAATATTCTTTGCGGTCTTGCAGATACTGCTCCCTCCGAGCCTTCCTGAGAATGGTCTTCCTATCAGAGTTTGGGTTGTCTTTGACAGTTTGAGCAAGGATTTCGTCTGAAGGTAGATCGCGTGCACACAGGTGAGAATTGTTCGCTTTTGGACCGCCAAAATCTCTTGTTGAAGCAATGCTTTGTGAGTACTCATTGTACTGATCGTCGATAGGCTCATCATAAGCAATGGCTTGCGCATCGACGCTTATGGTAGGTGCTGCATACGCATGCCAGGTACGTTCTCCTTTGTGACTCAACACTTCTTGTGTACCCTTTTGGCTTGCATTCGCTATAGTATCGGTTTAGTATCATGCGCCTGTGTTGCGAGGATGGCTTTTACCTTCTACTTTGTTGGCAACCCCTCTTCGAAAGGTATACGGTGTGACGGGTTCTGTGTATCCACAATCTTTGCAGAGCTCTCCAAGCATCAACGTTATTGATATAGCGGTCGTTGCTGCAGTCTCTGAAATTTTTTCTCCTTGGAGCTTTCGAAATATTGGAGTATTCTTCTTGCACTCTTTGATCTGAAAGACACGAGAACCAGCACTGGAATGAACCCAGCGGCGCTCGAAGTCCTTGAGCTCCAAGCCGTCAGCAAAGACCTCGTCAGCCAATGCCAACGAAAGAAACCATCTGATAGGACACTTAGATCTCTCCGCAGGGTTCTCATGCTCTCGCAGTGTTATGATCTTCCTATTCAGAATTAGCCTAATCGCGTAGCTCAGGCGCCGATCTCACTTACACCTTGCCTTCATGCCCTCTATTGAACTTCCGATTCCGTAAGGCAATCTTGAGTTGATACCTGAGGTTTCCGTTCCATGGAACAAGGCTCAGAGTGATATCGCCGTAATGTATGCTCTCGTTCGAACCACGATGAGAAGAAGACTCTGTTGTTTCTCCTGTGCGAAGACCCCATATAGCGGCAATATGAAGCCAAAAAGAAAGTTGTATCATGCATCGAGGATGTTTATAAACACGTTCATGGCAGTTCCACATATAATATCGAATGTTTTCGGCATCTGGAGCATGTGCTACAGACTTCGGCCTCGCGGCAGTTGAAGCTCCTGACAGATGTTCGATGAACTGGACCACTTAGTAAAATCGGGGAGCACAGGTGTTGGAGCAAACCCCACATGTTTTATGACTTTGTCATCTTTCTCGTCCAACTGAAATCCTATCGAGAGGCGGAGGCATCGCTTTAATTGTTGATACTCTTTCTTCAACGTAAGGACAGTGATTTGTGAACCCAGCCTTGCTGTTCCTGTTATTACCCTCCATTTGATATAGGCCTTTATCCAGGGTACTTTCGGTGCGTTTTGGAATGGCTGGACAACTTCTTGTTCTTTGAAAGGAGAAGGTAAGTTGACCGCAAATCTAAGACAAGCGTTTCTTTTAGCAATGAACACTTTCGTGATTCGTGGACCGCACCTTTTCCATAATTTGAGCATGCGTTTGATGCCGTCTCGCTCATAAGCATGAACTGCATCTTCGAAGGATGCAGGCTTGTCGTTGCCCGATGCTATTGCTGCAATATCGTCAAAAAGATCCATGATGGCAATAGTAGGAGGTCATCTCGTAGGTGAGTCGGAACAATACATCCCAAGTCATGTTCTCAAATGCAGGAAACGACCCTCGTCGCGAAAAACCAGGCTGTGTTGGTGATTTTCGTGATTTCATTTTCCAAAATCTGCAAGGTAAGCGCCCTTCTGATTTGCGTGATCCTGGATCCAGCATCCTGTACGTGCCTGCGAAGAGCATTTTTATACAATATCAAATTCTAGTAATCGTTACATAAAAATAGATTTCAGCTTCAACAACCTCTATATAATCAACAATGGGCTGGTAGTTCCACTAAACCACAAGCCCTGTTGGCTGATTATGGATATTCGATTATTTATTTGGTAGTTATACTCCAAAAAAAAATGTGCCTGGAAAGCGCGCCTGTACCTCATCTTATTGTTGGTTGCAGGGCAGGAGGGCGTACACGACTCAAAGTCCAACCAATTAGAGCCTTCCAGGAAGCACAGCACAGACCTCTCCGACACTTTGGGAAAATTATCCTCTTAAACCACAAGCCCAGTGACTGTTTAATGGCATATCTCTACAACCAACTAACATATATTATCTAGACTTCGAAGTTTTATTTTCGCAAGCTTCTGGGTGTCTTATACAGACGGCATGTTCCTGTGCAAGGTCCTGAATTTAATGGAATCGGCGAAACTGCTCCTGGTTTATGGTTTGCAACAAAATACAATCGTGGAGAAACAGCCAAACTTCTTAAAGACAGACTTCTAGAAAATTGCAGGAGATAAGCTTACGCTGCCTATTAGAAGGAAATATCTTTTTGTTAATGCAACGCAGTTATTTAAAGCACAGTTTCATAGGAACGACTATAGTCGTGAAATACGTTAGATTTAACAGAATATCACACACTAGGATATTTATTCTAAAGGTTTTAGGGGAACATACGTTGGCCTATAGACAGCATTTAACTTAAATAAAAGCTACGGACTTCAGGAGCTGACCATGGTATTTCGGGATATCGTTGAGGATTTGCGTTGTTACGACTTGGACGGAGATGTAAAGGTATGGCAAGATTAAGTAGTACAATAAAGGTCTCTTTTGTTCTCTTCTTTCCTGTCTGTTCTTCTTTCCTGTCTGTTACCTCTTCCGAGTTACTGCGTTTATGATTTTCATAGTTTGCTTTACAGCATGCCGCGAAGATGAAGCTATTCCCGTAAGATCGAACCATTCTCACGACATGCCAACCTAAAAAGCCCCCACCATGCCAACGCTTTTCCCTTGGATCCCTTGATATCCTCCGCCCCCGCACCTTGCAAGAGTGATGTTAGTCACGTCCATGCTATAAGCAAGTATCTATCACATCCGGCATCGGATGGGCTCCGTGTGCCAATGACAATGATAAGGAAGAGTCATCGGTGCAGGATGGTGTTCCAGATAACCGCGGGAATGAATCAATTTTAAAGTGCTTTCTGCTGCCATGTAACCTCGTGTAGCAATTCTTGTGTAGATTGGTGCATGTGCGTGAAGAAGCAACGGAGGACGAGGTGCTATGACCCTTGTCGATCGAGGTAGTTCCGAATCTGATGTGTTCTATGATCAACTGCGGTACAAGCGCTTGAGCCGGTATCTCTGACAAGCACCTTGTGGTCGGATCGGGTGTTCAGATTCGACATGGGACCTAACAGTCAACGGATATTGAGTGTTACAGCAAGGTGATGTCCTGCAGTGGTTTATTTCTTTTTGATACTTGTTCCGCTCTTACAAAGACGGACATGATTGTCGTTGGTGTGAGATTCGTGTCGTCTGAAAACGCAAATGATCATCTAATCGGAACATGATAGAAAAAGAAAGGAAGGTGGTTGCACAGCGTGAGCTACGAAAGAGATTACAAACAACTGTCGGCATTACCCAACGGAATTGGCAATCTGTTCACTGGATCCTGCTATCGCCCCCATTAGTCTGCACTCCCCTCCTCACACTGGCTTCATTCTAAGTCTCTGACTGGATCAAATGGTCTACTGGCGGGCGGCGTTGTCACAGAAGACGAATTAGCGGTTCGATCTCTAACATTCCTTTCTGCATGGCTTAGCATATGTAGTCAGGATAAACGGGAGAGGGCACGCACGAGATGGCGGCCGCATGAGCTTTTCCAGTCGCCAATCAAGGACTTCTTCGGAAGCAGGCTTCAGCCCACCGCGTTCCAGTCCCTTGTTTACATCTTCAAAATACTCTCTTTTGTCCTTTGGTGGAACAGTTTTAAAATTAGTCCAACCTTTACCAGAAGACTCTAGTGTAGTCTTTGTTACTTGCTACACGTTTTGTTAGTGTAGATCAACACTAGCAATAATCAAGTTCTTGCCAGAAAATAACGCCAGTCAACTTGTTTAATGTAGCCTGACTCTTGCTTCACAACCTCGGCAGATGCATGAGTTGGGACAGGCATATCTGTCGGTTGGTTAAAGGCGTGCTTGCGTCCCTTACTGAGAATCCTGAAAATTCGAGGAAAACGACAGCGCCGACAAACACAAGTGACAAGCGGGGTCCGCGTCACGGGCTGCTCTTGGCACTGATCAAACAATCCGATCTATGGCAAGTCCAACCAGGCGCTCGTCAAGCTATTTAGAGAGGTAAATCCTAGGTATCTAATAACAAATCTTAGGTTAAGGAACTCAATTCATGCTAAAGGAAAATTATACCACTAAACTACAAGCCCTGTTAGCTGATTATAGATGTTCTTTGTTAACATCAGTAACTATATATACTTCAAAATTTTAGTGCGCCTAGGAAGCACGCCTGTACCTCATCTTATTGTTGGTTGCAGGGCAGGAGGGCGTTCACGAATCTTAAGCGAAAAGGACAAACAATTAGAACCTTTCCAGGGAAGCACAGGCCTCTGCGACACTGAGGGAAAATTATCCAGTTGAACTACCAGCCCATTTGCTGCGTAACATAATAATTTTGCCTACATGTATCGCATACTCTATACCTAGGTAGTTAGTAACTTTATTTGCATTTTTTTGCGCCCACCTTTAGATTCTTTTCTGTTTCTGAAAACAATATCTTGAAATTTTAATTTTGCTCTGTTTAATACCCAGTGCTAGTGTAAAACACGCTTACTATAGTGACAGACAGGCAAGAGAGCAACATACGATGCAGCACAGCAGTAGCAACTAGACAAAATCATTGCGCAGCAGTATCAAGGGTAAAGAGTTGACTGCAGATCCTATCACTGCATAAACACCGAGTAGTTGATAATGTCATGATTTGCGCAATCTTGTCGTGGCACTTAGCAATAAGCTCAAGACTGGCTTCTGTTGTAAGATTAATTGGGCTCTTCCTTGGGAAAGATCGAAGAGTTGTGTGCAGCAGCCATGCACAAACAGCAGGGTGTGTATTCAGTGCAACATTGCGCTACCATCTCCATCCTCTAGTCCCTTCTCACAGACGTAGCACCCAACATGATCAATGACTGGACGCTCCTGGGCGCGAGAAGAGTCTTTTTTTTTTGCCCCAGAGTGTTAAGATTAACGTCGCACACATCAACCAGGCCGATTATAGATAGAGGAGGGTTGTATGAATCATACTCTTAGCACCTGATTCGTTTGAACTGTGTCCTGATCCAGGTAGGCATTAGTAGTATAATCACCTCGTGACTTACCGTAATACATGAACATTGACAATCTGAGCACTGTAAGCTAGCACCTCAAGGATCATTTTCGGTTAACAAGCCCATGAGCGAATACTCAAGAGGGGGAGGTTGGTTCCGAGGCAAAATGAAATCATTTCGTCGGTCTTCTAGCTAAAGCAGCCCAGGAATACTATGTCAAACCCCGTCGTCATCTTTACCACCTAGATAAGGAAAGGTACCTCTAGGTGACAAGCCAGATAATTACAATGCCTACTTGCACTGTTTCAGAGAATTGCGCGACAACTCCAATTTTATGTAGCTGTATGACCTCATGTTGGCGAGAGATTTGGTTGCTCCAGGGGTTAGTTCCGGTTATATATGGGGCTGTCAGCAACTTGCAGGAAGCGGGGCTACATTCCTTGTGCTTGCTCGTCGACTGTGCCTACATTGCATTAGTGCGACAACCTTTCTTGAACATCATAACAGATTTGCTCTAGAACAACATGATCCTTCTGTTCTTACTACCACCAAAAAAATACTAACGTTGAAGTGCTTTAAAATGAAACTCGTGCCCACAAAAGCTCCTGCTGCATCCTCTATCTCATCGTTGATCTACTATCTTCACTCTCAAGCCGTAGGAAGATGACAATTTACAAGCTCGCCAGCCCTATTGACTGTGAAGTGGCCATTGACGCCAGCGTTCTCCGGGGTAAAACTGCCATTGTAACTGGAGGTACGTAAGCGATTTCAGAAAGGGCGATTCCTACTTGTTGCTAATGTGTGTAAAGGTGCCAATGGCTTAGGAGAAGCATACGTTCGTGCTTTGTGCGAGGGCAGGGTAAGTTTTGGTTCATGCTGTCAACAGAAGGAATAGGTACTTAATCTTAACCATAGTTGTATCGTCGTTATTGGTGATCTCGATGCATCAAAGGGGTATTGTTTGGAATCAGAATTGGAAAAGTAAGGTGTAGAAAGGTATAGTCATATCTGCTGGCACCACTGCTCACACGTTAAGTGCAACGTTCGTCAAGTGCAATACTACAATTTGGAAAGACCAAGTCAACCTATTTCGCGAAACAGCGAATATAGCTCCAGATGGCAAGATATCGTTTGTCATTGCAAACGCCGGCATTGCCAGTGCCGACGACGTCTTCTCTTACGATGGTAATGTTCTTCATCAAAGAGAGACCCTTACAGTCAGCTGATCTGAAGCAGGTGGTGAAACAGAGCCACAGGTGCCTAAGCTTGACATGATCGATGTTAACATCAAAGGCGTCCTCTATACGACCAAACTTGCAAATCATTATTTCATCAAGCAAAATGGGCAAGATCCCAACAAGGAGCAAGATGACACGTGCTTGATCCTTATAGGCTCTGGCGCTGCTTTCCTTGACTGCCCTCGAGGCCCACAGTATGAGGCATCCAAATGGGCAATGAGAGGTCTTATGCATGCGCTTCGGAGAACTACTTATCACTATGGCAGTCGCGTCAACGTGATCTCGCCATGGTACGTGCACACGAACATTCTCCATCGAGAGAAGTTCAACCACATCAAGTCCTTTGGCATTCAGTTTGCAGAGCTCGAAGATGCTGGGCAATGTCTCTTGCGAATTTTAAGCGACCCGTCAGTTAATGGTCGCTCACTTTTCTTATCGGCGAGGAAATGGGCTCCCAAGGGCTACCTTGATCTGGATATCGATGATTACCCGGAAAATGATTTGCTGCAGGAGATACAGAAGGAACAGATCATGGCCGCGCCACCGGAAGCTGGTCTGTTCCTCTAAGGAGATATGGAGTATGAGAGACGAATAATAGTCGTCGGGTATTCACATTATGTTCCATAGGGATCTATGGTAGTTTGTATCAAATTGAGACGACTCTGATTCAGAGTATTTGCCAAGTCGCTGAAGTCCATACATTTGGATGATCTTTTTTACCATTCTATCAATCCCCGTTGATTTCCTCCATGGAACATTAGAAAAGGTTCAGAGAACCCATGAGAATTGCAATCTGGTATAGTACAACGTGTATCAACACTCAGACCTCCCCAATTCGGCTGTCAGTAACGTGCCTCTATGGATCCAATCGCAGTGGGCCCTCGCCTCTTTGGGCCCGCCACGAATTTGAGCTTTGAATCAATTCCGGGCAACCTTTTAGAAGCCAGCCATAATTGTCGTGGAACTCTTGGGTAGCCTCCCACCCATAGGGATCCCATGCCTCGCGCCAGATGATCAGACCTTGTCTTGTTCTAGGGCTGTTGCAAACTCCTACCAACACTCCCGAGAGGCGGTTTTCGTCGAAATTGTTGTAGGCCATGAGCATATTATCACGCATGGCAGGGAAAGGGAAGAGGTCTAGCCATGGATGGTGTTCCACTGTCCGCTGGAGATGGGTAGGACGGAGGCTGTCTGGCACGTTGCCGTTAAAGTGTCCTGTATAGATGGCAGAGACGGCATTTTCGTCGAACAGCCATGACGATGACAGATTGAGACTCTTCATATTCATCAGGAGTCCTCGAAGAACATTGAACTTGACCAGAGAGAGAAGGAAGTTGCATTGCGGGTCGCCATAGAAGAACTTAATCCACGCGTATTGCTCTGCCTCCAGTATTTCGCGATCTATATCCCTAGCTTCACGTGCAGAAGTGCCAAGACCTGACGCCTTCTCTACTCCTAGCAATTCTTCGTTCCGCTGGCGCATCCTTCTTAGTCGCTGATTTCTCCTGTTCTGGATCTTGCGTCGTCTTTTGGGGTCGGTAATTCCGGTCCAGTCATCGGGAGACGCCACATGAATATCGAGTTTCAAAGACGGGAGAACCCTTTCGAGCTTCGACGTGAGCTCTTGGTTGGACATTGCGCGTTCTTGGGGCGTTGTCTGCAAGCACGGGAAGAGCATACCGCCCAATTTATGCAATTGGGTGATGGGTGCGGCGGCGATCTTACTGGACTCTGCGTCATATCTGCGTGTGCAAGCCCCGGCTTTTACCGCGCTAACGTAAAGATAGGTGAAAGTCTTTCCCCACGCACACCACGCTAGACTGCTTGGCCGTCAGCAGTCTGCATTCTTTGGGCCGGCCAAGGCGCCGACAGTGAATACATGCATTGGATTATACTACGGCCAGTTGCTATGTTCGTCTCCACCGTCAATCCCCGATGCCATAATTTCATGACGCAAGCTATGGCAGTGCAACATGCCATGATTCATTTCACCAGCCATAAAGGGAGCAAAGCATTGTCCTAAGACGACAGCATAAACAATTGATTCCTTCTTTACGCATCCGCTTCCAAATAGGCCTGGCGATTGGATTCAACAATATGAAGTTCACTACTCAAGCTTTTCACCAAATGAGCATGATGAGTATATTCATGGCCTCAGCAACAGCCCAGAATATGTCCTACGGAGCCAACAATTTCTACCGCAGCGATCTAGTCACGCTCCAGCCGATCAATTTTCCCAATCAGTTCGGACACACCATTGCGGGCAACCTTATCATTCCTAGGGACTTCAGCAGCAATCATCCAGCCATTGTTGTCAGCCACCCTGCGGGAGCCGTCAAGGAACAGAGTGCGAACCTGTATGCCACCAAGCTGGCTGAGCAAGGTTTTGTTACTATTGCTCTGGACCACCCCTTTTTCGGGGGCAGCTCGGGTGAACCACGTCAATCGGTAGCTCCAGAGCTTTTCACAGAGGCATTCAGTGCGGCGGTCGACTATCTCGGCCTGCAGGACTTCGTCGACCGCGAGCGCATTGGTGGGGTGGGTATTTGCGGAAGCGGCTCCTACATCATCAGTGCGGCCAAAATTGATCCTCGCCTCAAGGCCATTGCCACATTCAGTATGTACGACATGAGGTCCAACTACCGCAATGGCATAAGGAACGGTACCAGCGCCTCAGCGCGCAAGGCAGCCATAGCCGCGGCTGCAGAGCAACGCTGGAACGAGGCTGCAGGTAGCGAGATCCAGTACAGTCTTGGAACGCCGCTTGCCATCACAAATGAGTCAACAGCCATAGACCGCGAGTTCTTCGATTTCTATCGCACCCCTCGCGGCCAGTACACTCCCCCAGGGGGCCAGACAAACCTGACCACCGGGTCGGTGTCCACCAGCCTTGTCAGATTCGCCAACTTCTACCCCTTCAACAACATCGAGGACATTTCACCCCGGCCCCTACTCTTTGTTTCAGGCGACCAAGCCCACTCGCGTGAGTTCAGCGAAAATGCGTACAGGCTTGCAGTAGAGCCTAAAGAGCTCTTGTGGATTCCTGGCGCTGGCCATGTCGATCTCTACGATCGTGTCGACCTTATTCCCTTTGATAAGCTTGCCGACTTCTTCCATACTAACCTTGGCGCCTAACGAGCGGATAATGATAAGGGGTTGAGTTTTCTTTCATGTAGCAAGTTTATGTAGTGGACGCACCAGCTCCACGGCGACTTCTGTCTCCCTCTCATTAATATCAACACGGTGTGCATTAATCGTCGTGCCAAGTAACTACGATAGAATAGAAAAATACCTACCTTGGAAATGTCATTCATCGCGTCCTCTTCAACTTCATCTCCCTCATTTCTTCAATGAAATCTTCTCCAAATCCAATAGATCAATGCAGTATGGGCAAAGGCCACAGCAGGGTTGAAGTACCTGTTATCAATGTTTGTAGCCAGGTATGGTGAACACTCCGCTCGTTCCGGTCCACCACTGGCCATGTTGTAGATAGTGTTGGCTACTTCGTTAGTGGCCCTGAATAACATTGTTTGATCTTAACCCTCACTCGTCTAAGAGTCGAAGCTTCCCACCAACAGTAAGAGGAAGAAGCAGACAACTACCTTCGATGATAGAATCTATTCAGTAGCATGTGGTAGCATGATAGAATATCACAGATCGATCTCTGCAGTCGACAGGTATATAACTCGCATGAAGATATGGGCTTTGAGACACAGAATTTGCGGAGAGGGTTGAAGAACAGAGTGAAGAAAATTGCAATAAATGGATGTCCTCCCAGGTGGCACATGGAAATGATTTAAATCTGATTGTATCATAAAATTCTTATTTTGCTATTAGATTCTCCCTCGCCTGGCTGAGACTAAATGGGAAAATCAGTAAGAAGGAGATTCAAGTCTATTAAAATTGGTCAAAGATCGATAGTGATTGTATACATTCGGACTTCAGACGCCGTGAGTCTGATTTGTATGAAAAAGAAAAGCCCCTTTTCAGCCGAATACCTTCGAAACTCCTACTATTCCATGTTGTAATGCTTTTGGGAATTCTACTAGCTGGGGAAACGAATCCAAAAATTGGCTGAAGGCTTCTTTTACGGCATGTCGCTGATGAAATGAGCAAGGTAAGGCTGTATGATTATAAGGGGATTTGCAGTATGGTTATCCTTCTGTCAGCAAGAATTCATTCCAGCTAATCAACTTTATGACAGATTTGGACTTTCCGCATCCTCAAAGGGTAACCTGAAGCAGGTAGACAAGTCAGATAAGAGAACAGATGAACTGGCGGAACTACATGCACGCGACAACTATCAAGCATCCAGAGAATTCAAGAGTACAATATCTCTCATCGTAGTTTAGATAGAGCTAAACAGACTAGTGTGGGATTTGAGCTTTGTTGAATTGTGTTGTTTATTCATTCTTCAATCATTCATATTCTTTCAAGAGGAGCTACATAGCGGCCAAGCGTTGCAGTCTTTTCCTGATTAACAGTGGGCACAAGAATAGTAGTCAGTCAGCTCCAGGCAGTTTGCCATTAGAGAAGTCCAGCCTATTACTAACACTCAACTATGCATAGTTTTCTGCACCCATATTGCCTATATCCATGTTGTTATTCTTTCAATGATACATAATTTTCCTTCTCCTCGTCCCTAGGTTTGGACCGATCAAAACATTAGCGAAATTTAGACTCCTTTGAGCGCATTTTTGGCATCAGAAAAGTGTCGAAGCAACACTCCGCTCGCATCGATAGTACAGTTGACGAGCAGTAGAGTATGTACTTTAACTAACAGAGTGCGCAAAAAATCGGAGAATAAAGACAGACGAGTTCTTGCCGCTTGCAAATGCGCTCGGTTTGAGTACAGAGTCGATCGTGTGGCCTTTCGCGCATGCATTTTGGAACAAGCAGATGTACTAGATAGACAGGACGTACTGCCGCCGGCCTTGCATGATTGCGGGTATGTTGACGACTACAATTTGGGACGATGCGGATAGACTAGCTACCCATGATAACTATAGCAGCTAGCTAATAGTTCTGTTCGTCGCTGTTTGTATCTTTCTCTTTAAGGAGATGAAATAAATGAATTCAAGAGTCGTCTGCTGCGTTATAAATGTGCCAGCAAAACCAGTTGCGAAGATTGTCGTGAGAGTCGTGGACGACGACTGGTGGAAGGGCTGGCAAGACGTCTCGCGCTCGAGCATTCGCAAACTTGGAGTGATAAGTGTTTCTACCGCAGAGCAATTCTGCACGTGGAAGCGCATCAGTAATGTATGGGGCAGTGCATCTCAGTGTTTTGAATAAGGTATGTACCAGGTTTCTGGTACCAATATAGTGAAGCATTCAACTTGTCTTCTTCTCTTATCAGAGTGCCAGCCTATGAGATGCCATCTTTTTTACTGCAGTTCTCAAGTATGCCAGAATTAACACTTGTGTATCATACTTCTCATTAGAAGATGAGGAGCAGATATCTCGTAATATGCTGATCAAGTCTAGCTCAGCGAAGGATTGGCAGCCGACCTTTACGATTGCATGGTGAGAATGTACGCTATCGCCTTCTATAACATGTCATCCTCAGCGGTGAAGCGTTTCAACGGCGAAATCTTTTTCATTATAGTCCAATATCGGCAATCAAAAAACGCTCCGAGTTGGTTCTGACCGAGCTTCACATAATGCGTTTGTTTAATCTTCGATCGGGCATTGCAGACGAATGCAGATGATTGAATGTAGGCTTCTCTGTTACCAGAGGACGGAAATGACATCTTACTAGCTTATTGAAGGGGTTTTACTCTGTAACTAAGATAACATGGAAGATCCACATCAATCTAATGTAAAGCGTAATTGATTATTATGTTTCTTGTTTGTAGCTACTATGTCCTTCAAGTACAGTTTGACAACGCGAATCAGTGTGTGTATATCAAACCAAAAGGTTCACTCATTTAGGACCTTCAGAGCAAAAGTAGTGTAACCATCGATAAACTATTACCAACATGTTGGACAATGCCAGGAGGTTTCAGTCATCATACTGAGAAATTCCGCGATGTCGTCTTCTCCGAGAGACCCTCATTACCGGAAAGAGGAAGACGAAACCCGACAGATCGATGACATTAATTGCAGCTTCTTAATCCCTGCCCATAGAGTCAACACATTAATATCGATCAGTAGACCCATTAACACTCCCATATGACGGCTACGCGGGCGGATGTTCCGCTGTCGATCAGCCCGCCACCCGTCAGAACCCTACCGTGTGATAATAATGGCAGCCATTATGATCCGAGAACAAAAGTCATTATTGTGCAAGTAAAGCTATATGATCTACGCGAAAAAAGGCGAGTAGATCATATAGGTCAGCTGAAGCCTTATCGCCCAGGTGTCATCAAATTACCACAACTGCAGCTTTCTTCTAGAAGAAATCCTGCCGTTAGTTTCTAACCACTGAGCACATCACTAGATCAATCACACTGCAGTTCACATGCACATAACGCCGCTGAAGGGAAGGTGGACGACGCTCTGAGCGAGTGTACATTCTGCTCGCCCGTCCACGACCAACGCATGCGTTTGCCACCCTAGCAAGCCAAATCCAGTATCGTGGGACCACAAGGCATCGTCCCCTTGCCAGAGGGCTACGGAAGCACCGATAATTCCATTCGCCCACTCTACGTCGCCGTCCACGACTATCGACTCCCCAGGGCTGCATGCGTGGATCCCACGAACCGGTCACACGGACAACAAACAGTCTCCCCATACGATTAGCACGCATAAACCCTCATTAACGTCAGGAAATTTGATGATGCCTAAATCGGCACCTAGTCGACCCTGCACTAGACTCTAATTCGCATGTCACGTCCAGCCCTAAACATGTAGTCTTCAGGGGTAGGCTCCAAAAATGGAAACGAGGATGCCCCCAGGTACCGAGATTGATCTCCTCGCTTGCATGAGGCAGGGGGGTCCGTGGGCGTGGGGACCAACGTCATCATCGTTATTATCGATGTTTATGCGATCCACGACGCTAGTTATTCGTACAGATAATCTTACGGTAAGTAGGGGTGCAGGATGGCGCTGGACGTGCGCGCGGTCGTGCTCGCATGAACGACAGCGGCCGGGATGCGAGTCGTGGGTTTTTCTAGCACGAACATGCACGTACGCACAGAACACTGATTTAGTCCTACACACATACCTACACGACTAGGCGCGAGATGCAGGGGGCAAGAGCCGAGCGGGCGACGAGGTGGCTTGCGATGCCGACGAGGGACCGTTTTTCTGCGAGGCGAAATGAGACTGGGGTTTTGTGGTGGAGTCAAGGGACGCTTCTTCGAGAAAGGTCCAAATAAGCTTTTTGGGATCGTCGGAACCGGCGAGTTTTCCTTTTTGATTTTGGGTCGGGCTTCCGTGGGGTGACACAACGCTGGGTGGTTTATGCATGGGGGAATTGAATAGGATAATTGTGGCTATGTGTGGCGTCATGTATGCATTGTGGGCATTTTCCGCCTTTGTGCAATTCTTGGATGGATTTTTTCGCGGGTTTTGGTGCATAAAATCTGCTCTCAGATAGGGTGGATTCAACTGATTAGCGCGACTGTCATTGTGCTGTATGATGTATTCAGGCTACAAGTCAGAAAAGTGACGAGTCCTCTGCAACAACGGGATGAAACAACATCTCCATACGTCAGTCCAAGGCAGATCATGTTTTTCTGCTCCCAAAAGTGCTCCTACCGAGCAAGCGAGTGTACTCGTAAGGGCGGCGTTTCAGATGCCTAAGACAAGTCAGACGTTGCATGTTTTACCTTTTCCAAAGCGATGACAACGGATGATCAAAGAACCGAGACCAAAGAAAAAGAGCTATAACCTCTGAGGATACGAACATGAAGTCATAGAGACCTCGATGGCTCCTTGAGATCAACTATTGTAAAGAAGATGAAGTTGTGTCTGGACTTGGGAGCGATATGTCACGTGCAGGCGGCGGCCTTTGGCTACCTACCTAGGTACCCAAGTGATTATCAGGCAAAGTGCTGCAACATCCTCCTTACCATGTATCGAAGATTTAAATGATGTCTCACATGTAGTTTACAGATATATCCTCAAGGGTCTTAACTTTTCGTAACCTTTCTGCATCTATTTATTCCAGTTGTGGGTTTAGGAAACAATGAACCGTTCGCGGCAATGTCCTGTCTTGTCCCATATTGATCCAATTTGTCCTACTCGTGCCACATGATCGCCCTCGATGATGACTTTACTCTGTTTTCCACATTGCCCATAACCATCTTCATGTTCAATAATAGTCGTGATGTTCAGCACTAGGTAAGTTCCGAGATGCAAATTCGGGGAGTGGAATTCTCGGCTTACCTAAGTGGGGTCCAATGCGGTCTAGACTTGCAAGTGCGTCATTGGGGATCCTCTTCCCGTGCCGACCCCGTGGTGAACCTCATTTCTTCAAACCTCCGCGTATCCTCAATGTTTCTGCTGGCTACTGTCTCACAATGAGATGGCGTCTAGCTCTGCAAAGCCGTCTGTCTTCTTCCCAAAAGCAGATGCCGCGATTCTATCCTGCAGGCTTGCGCCTGCGCCAGAGTATCCGGAAATCGTAGGGCCCATCTACGACAGTGAAAATGTCCACACGCCAGTCCTGCCGTGGTCAGCGGCCACAGAAAAGCAAAATTACCCTCCTCCAAAGGAACCTTATGGCCCAGCGAGTGCTCCTGACAGGCACTTTTGTGTCTCCGATCGGTATTTACGTGCTTCATTAGCGAAGAATGAGAGACTTCGACTGTCCATGTTGTGGTATTACACGCGGGACATTTTCAAGGAGACGGAATTTCTTTCTGGTCTGCAAGAGAAGGTCTGCATTGCCCAGGAGTCGTCTGGATGGGAGTTTGCCATCATCGGTATTCTCGACATGAACTTTTACGTCCGGCTCGCTACAGTCGGTGTCCCTCTCGGGATCTTGCCTCGAGGCGAAACCATCTGCGCACATGCAGTTTCTCAGCCTCCTGGTGTATGTTAACAATGTGCGGGTTCCAATCTCGTATTCTGCTGACCGCCGCCCCAGAGCGTATTTTTACTGCCGAGTTTGCTGGAGGACTGGAGATTCGAAGAGTCGCCCTATGTAGAGTCTGGTGGTCTTCGCGCATACGCTGGTGCACCACTCCGACTTCAGAACGAAAACGGAGACACCGTGTGCCTTGGCTCCATCTGTGTAGCCTCTCCAGAGCGCCAAGAACCCTTGACGAGAGCCCAGCAGACCACTCTAGCTCGGTTGGCCGATTGGGTGGTCTCCGACATCGTTCAACTGACAAGGGCACGGCGCCAGCGAGAAAGACGTCGCATGGTTGAACTGTTAGCCATGGCGCAAAAGCAGTCTGATGATGGATCTGACGAGCCTGTCCTTCAAATACTACTAGCTACGTATCCAAATGCGGTAGTCAGTTTACAGTCTGCAAAATCTGGCCACATTGAGGTTGAGGGTCGGGGGCCTGTACCGATCTCTGACTTAATGGAGGGGCTGTGGGAGGACTTTAGTTTCATTGACGACTTCGTTGCGACGACCAACCATCTGGAGCCTCCTGTGGATAGGGTGGTCCGTGTCATTGCCGCACAATGTGAGAGCGTGGAGGGACCATCTCTCCTCTCCGTGGCCTCAAAGGACTTCCGACTGGTATTCGACGACATCGACGCATGGTTCGTTCAGACGTGCGCTGGCATCATCTCCGAGAGGTGGCACAAGCGCGTTCTGAACGAGGTGATGCTTGCGAAGGAGAAATTCTTGCGAGGTTTCTCCCATCAACTCCGGACCCCACTCCATGGTATCTTAGGTTCTGTAGAGCTGCTAGCGGAAGAGTTGAAGTCGCGGGGTACGGAGAACAGTACGTCGCAAGCCACAGCATTGCTCGAAGCGACTGAGGCGGTCAGATCGGGCGGTGAACACAGTGTCTACCTTGACGCGATCAAGACAGCCGGACGAGATCTGATTGCGGTCGTCAACAGCATGATCACGCTCAACAGATGGGCCGATGTTGCCATCACAGAACGACAGTATGCAACGTATACTCTCCATGATGTCGAGACAGAGCTGGCGAATGAAACAATGAAGGCAATATCTGGCGATGTACGCTACAATGCCTCTGTTTTCTTCAACCACGACATCCCCCCAGATCACTGCAGTATCCGGACAGACCTCAGCCTGTTGCGAGACAGCGTGCTTCCTCTGATCATCAATGCAATCCAGAGCACGGCAGAAGGTGTCGTTGTGGTCACCATATCAGCTCGTCCACATATCAAGGAACTTGTCGTTGACGTTAAGGACACGGGCCGGGGAATCCACGTCGATCATCACAAGCGAATCTTTGAGCTCTATGAGCAGGTCGATGCATATTCAACTGGTGCTGGATTGGGCTTGACACTTGCATCCAAATTTGCAGCTCTCCTCAGGGGCACAGTGACTCTGGTATCGTCCGAGGTCGATAGTGGTTCACACTTCAGGGCCACGTTCCAGGGTGTGGAACTCACATCCTCAGATTCTTCGCTTTTGGCCGAGCCCTTGGTCCCAAAACCAGCCAATCTACCTGAACTTTTCCATGTCATTCCTTCCAAAACGCAAAGATTGTCCCTAAGCGACCACTTTGCAAAGTTCCTTACCTGCCACGGTATGCGCGCTTCAGACGATATCAAAAACTCCCTCATTGTCTTTGACTTTGTTGCCGATTCAGAGGAGCATCAAGCGACAATATCGCGTATCCCATCAGATCAAGCCGCCATCTGCCTTGTCCCCTTCCTAGAAAGGGATGCTCAATTGGACGAGTCCTACAAGAACATTGTTTATGTCCACGAACCTTTCCTTACTCGTACAATGAGCTCAGCTCTCAGACGCGCAGACGAGCTTCTCCCCTCGATCCAGGCTGATAAAGAAGATTCTACTTCTCCCTCATTAGAACCGACCATAACAGTGGCCGATGCAAACGAAGCCGTTGGAGAAACTCCGAGCACGGGCCAGGTCTCAGACATAGACAAGTCAGCCATACCCGAAGCCACATCAGTAAAGATAGAACTGCTACTGCGGCCCGCACAAGAAGGCGTAACGACCATCAGCAGAGATGATCTCGTGCCCGCAACGATCTCACCCAAGCCGGTGATCCCAACAAAAATCCCCATCTCCATCCCCAACTCTCCAAGACTCCCAACCAAACCCTTCCCAACAACCCTCCTCGTCGACGACAACGCCATCAACCTCCGCGTGATGCAAATGTACTGCACGAAGCGCAACATGCCGTACATCTGCGCCAAGGACGGCCTCGAAGCCATCACGCTCTTCCGTGCCCACCAAACCGTCTCCTACACCACCACCGCCCCTCCCATCAGCCTCGTCCTCATGGACCTCCAGATGCCCGTCTGCGACGGCATCGAAGCCACACGGCAGATCCGCGCCCTCGAGAGCTCGCAGGGCTGGGACCCGTCCGTGCTGTTCATCGTGACAGGGCAGGACAGTCCCGCGGACCGCAAGGCCGCGTCCGCAGCAGGCGCGCACGAATATTACGTTAAACCCATCAGCATGAAGATTCTGGACGCGGGGCTCAAGTCGTACTTCTCATAGCGTGCGTAGCGAAGCAAAGCGAAGCAAAGCGAAGCAAATCAAAGCAAAGCGATGCATTTAATTCCTCCTCCCCCTCTTCTTCTCGTTGGTCTATTACTCTCTTTTTCTTTTGGCATAAGGGGAGGCGGGGGATCGATATAAAAAGCAACGGAATGATCTCCTCACCCTCGCTCATTTAGATGAACAAATACCTTCGCTCTTTTTTTTTCTTCTTTTTGTGGGGGGGAGTCGGAATAAAGAGTCTTGAGACATAGATGTAGATACACGCAATTCATCATGTCAACCACATTTTGAACGCTTCATATCCTAACCCAACTAACCCCTGCAAAACTACCATCATGTCCTCTGATTAGCATCAGCATTTCACCAATCCTACCACAACTATACCCACCTACTCACATAGCCACATACCTACCAACCTCGTACACACCGCCCCATCAGTAAACACACACAGCACTACTCCATACAGCCTACACAATCCCCCAGACCGCCAAGCCCCAAGCACCCCCATCCCACCGTTTCGAAAAACTACCCGTGAGAAGCCGAACGACTTATGCGGAAGTGCCTCCGAGTGTCGTCGAGTCAATACGTCAAAATGCCATACCTACTTCCTTTTTCTTAGGTACGTCGTGAGTCGTGAGTCGTCAAAACGTAGGAGGAGGGTAGGAGCAAGCAAGGGTAAGAGGGCGTCGGCCAATCAGGTCGCGGTCGGGGAAATGAAAGGGATGAGGGTGCGGGTTAAGCGATGCATGCATGCGTTTTGTAGTTTGACTGAACAACTGCCCAGGCTGCTATCATTCATGCGATGGCGGTTGCGTTAGGTACGGTACGGTGAGGTTCTTGTTTGTCACTTTCCAATGATTTCGGGTGTTGTGAGGGAAGAATAGTAGTGGTGGTGGAGATGTTCCATTTGTTCCTAAGTCTAAAAAATACCCAAATACCAAAAACCGTAACTCTTTTATCGTCTCTTCGCTGAGTCCCAATCCGCGCCATTGTAGGATTATCATACAATAGTAGTGGTAGTAGTAAAAAGTCACAATAGCCAAAAACCCAAAAAGTATCGCATAGTATCGTGATTCCCATGATAATGTGTGATAAGACTTGCTCGCTTTACAATACCCAAAAACCCAGAAACAATCAGTAAAAGCGAATCCCTACGATTGAAGAACGCAACATCACCCGACAGCCAGCACAACATAACCCGAATTGTTTTAAAGATGTAGTTCTGATTAAAAAGCTCTGGGAGTAGTAGAAAAAGGGTTGATGAACGAAAGTGAAGAAGAGAAAGGCAGGTGGAGGTATAGTATGTGCCAGCGTCGAACCAATGTGAAACCCGCTTAAAAAAGAATATCCCATCCCATGTCATTACGTAAAAGAAACGATGCAGATGCTCGCTTCTACTGATCCCGAGGGTTCTTGTCCTCGGTCAGGAGGCTGGCAATGGGGACGTTGTCGCGCGGGGCCGAGCTCCAGGTGCCGCTTCTCTGTCGAGAAGGAACGGGCATGGGGAGAACATATGGCATGCGCTCGGGGGCAGAGATGGAGCTGATGTTCATGGGGCTGTAATGCCTAGGCTCCGAGGGAACGGGAGAAGCATATGGTGGGAAGGGAGAGGGCTTGAGCACAGGGTTGTACATGCTGGTGCCATCGGGAGAAGCATCTGGGGTGGGAGGGCGGACACCACGGGAGCCGCTGCGCCAGATCTCCTCGAGCTGGGCGGGGGAGACATCTGTGCCATAGTCGGCAGCGATGGTGGCCCAGAACTGCTGGCGGCGGGCCTCATAGATGGAGCGGAGGCGCTCAGTATCGACGACCTTGGGCTGGTGAGCAACCTCGGTGTTGATGCGGAGGGCGTTGAGAGGCTCGGGAGACTCGCGAGGAGTCATCGGGTGGGGCTTGGGAAGCAGGATCTTGTGCTGGTTGCGGTTGGGAGAGGCGCTGACGGAGGAAGCCCTGATGTGAGGGCTGCCGCTGGTGTAGCTCATGGGAGATGCGTGACGGGACGATTGAGAGTAATCGTCATGGTCCACTGCCATTGAATAAGCCGGGGACTGGCCGGCGGAATTGGAAGAAGCGGTCGAGGAAACGGATGAGGTGCGCTTACGGCGATGGCTACCGTGCGACAATTGGTGATAGTGCAGGCGGCAAGCCAACTCAGTCTTCTTCAAATGAGCAGCAATGTGCTTGTAGGGCATCTTCTGCATGCGGGTCTGGAGGAGGTAGTTTTCCTGGCGGCTGTTAGCTTTCGTTGGAGTGATTCGTGTGAAGGATATCTGGACATACCTCTTCCTCGGACCAAGACCTGTTGCCTCCAGAAGACATCTTGCGTGCACGGAGGCTGGATGAGTTTGACTGAGAGTCCATCTCGTTGAGAGGAGAGAGGATCTGGGGTTGATGGTGGAGCATGTTGATTGATGTGAGTGGTACAATAGTAATAATAGGTCGAAGTTGTTGTATCAATTGGATATAGGAAAGTAAGTAATTGTGTCCGTCGAGTCGTGTCCGCTAGGGATCGGTCGTCTTGAGTCTAGCTCTGAAAGAAAAGGAGAATTACTATGTCGAAGAGTTCGGTAGGATGCTTGGTGGTGTTGATACGATTGCTCAGCAATGTCTCGATTAAAGAATGGAAATGCAGCCCAACCAGTGGGTGTGTGTTGAAAGAGAGTGTGTATTACAAGGCTGCTAAGTCGCAAAAAACAAAAGACAGTGCTGATTGAACAGGAGCGGTTGGAGCCTGGAAAACTTGGGGCATCCGACAAGATATAGAGTTTGGACAGGACGAGTCGAGAAACGGGACGTTGTCGGAACATGGCCAGGGCATGGCTGATTGGAGTGGCACGAGCTGTGGTAGACGACGTTTTCAAACCTAAGGGTTGCGCCCAAGTTTTGATCGTCGTCAAGGGCGACGGCGGCGTTCGAGGCCAAAATGTTTGGAAAAACCCATGTTCGAAGGGGCACCTACTGCAGAATGGGACGGGAAAAACGATGATGCGAGATCTGGAGGCTCGGGATGGGGTTGATCTGAGGGGGTAGCGCATAAAGTCCGCCGCCCATTTGGTGCGTAGCGGAGGCAGTTTCAAAACTCGGCGCGTTAGAGGGGGGGTGCGTGCTGCAGGATGGATGAAGCGAGACGTTTGACAGTGTTTGGAGCAGCAAACAAGCTCACCCGGAGCTCCGTCAAGCAGCGGGCGCTAAGCTGGACGAGGAAGCGCCAGAACAGTTCGTATGCGCCATTGGGGCAAAGACGTTCCTCTCCTCCCCCCTCCCGTGCCCCCCAGTGGCCCTCCCAAGGGACAAGGGAAAAGGAAGGGCCTCAGGCTCCCGTGGTCAGGGAAGAAAACTGCTGGACCAGTTTTGTGGTCATAGTCCGTAAAACAAACAATTGCTGCGGACAAAACGTGAAGAGAAGGAGGTTTTCTTCCTCCTTGACATGTTTTGATTGTGCGATATCGTTGTTTTGGAGGAGGTTCAGGCGTACCAGGCAGGTATCCACCAGTCATCCAGTCGATGATGGGCAGTACTGTGTAGTAGAGTGCCTGTACAGTCAAGAGTAACACACGTATAGTCGTCTCACACATACACGCAACCACACATGGATATGACAATTTCGAAGGAACGCTATGAGATGGTGAAGCGTCAACATTCTATGCGCAGCGGATGCTCACACGAGGCGGCATCGCTGCTGGCTGGCTGGATGAAATGGAATGGTGCCATAGGTGGCAGACGAAACGAAAGGAAAACTCGGAATCGCAGCGATCCGTTTAGAGCATCAACGACGATGAGTCTGGTTTGGCTTGGCGAAGCACTGGGGTAGAGAGAGGTAGATCTGGTATGGTCAGGTGTAAACTGTGTGTGAAGTTACGAGGTATTACGCGATGGGCGGTGAAGGGGCAGGGCAGGGTTAGCAGTTCGGATTCGAAGAGGCCGGAGTTATCCTCGTAGGAGGATGGGAAGCATAGTAATTAGAGTGCAAGAGGAGGAGTGATTAGAGAAGAGGGCGATGCATAGCAAGGATGATGAGATGGATGAGGAGGTGAGTGAGTGAGAGAGGTAAGGTGGATGAGATGGAAAGGGAAAGGAAGAGGAGTAGATGGGACACGGATCAAACGTGTGAGGCTTGAAGTGACACTGGGGTTGTATGAGTGTCAGGGTGGGGGGTTCTTGGCAAGTCAGAGAAGAGGAAGGAGGATCGGGTGTGGACGAATCAGAGCAGAGAAGGGCAGGGCGGGGTGGGAAAGGAACGGAGAATATGAGCAAAAGAGTTCCACTACCAGTACGGACGGAACATCAACTCAAAACCTCCCGTTCCTTTCTCTACACAGTACACAACAGTTACTCCGCAGCAGAAAAGTGGAAGAAACGAATCACAATCCTGCCATGTTCACCATTCATTGTCAATATTGGGACCGTGATAGGGTTCATGCTCATCTTTCAGCCACCTCGTGCGCCACGTATGCACGTATCCCTCCCATTCCCACTTTTCCCCATGTATTAAGTAGGTAGGACGGCGCATCGCTCCCTTCGAGTGCCGGACTTGGGTGGAGCAACCTCCGTCAGCCTTCTGTAGATAGATAGGATAGATAGGTACGACGAGGCAGGTAGATCGCTGATGAGCATACGGGAGGGGGTTACTTTGAATTGTATCATGCAAGTTGCACGCGCTGCGTAAACACTACGTGTAGGTATCTCCCAGCTGGTGCGCCCGCCCTCCCCTCCCTCCTCATTGCAGTGGTGCGGGTAGCCCGTCGTGAACTACTGGCTGTAGTTACAGCATGGTCCGCAGGTAGGAGTACGAACAACTGCGACGGCGACGAAGAAGACGACGACCAGACCAGAACGGCCAGCGATTACTGCTTGTTGACGTCGTTGTGATCCTTTCTCCTCATCCTCCTCCATTAACCTCCATGTCCATGTCCATGTCCCTGTCCCTTGTCATATGTCAAATGATCGATTGAACAAAGTAGGTGTGTACTCGTGGGTCGTAAATAGTCATAGGCCACCCAACCCCCAGCTCCTAGATGCGTCCGATCTGAACAGCTCCGGCACTTTCCCATCGCGGCCGCTGCATGCTACTGTAGGCATGTACGGAGCACTGTACATGTGTACGAATGGAGAGAGCCCGATAGAGTATTTCGCATCCAGTACGGAGGTAGACGCCGAGGAGGATGGAGGATGGCAACACAAAACAAGGCCAGATGGGGGTTTCGCAAAAAAGCCTTGAGGGGTAAGTGATCTGCTCCTTTGCGCAGAAAAGGCTGTGGAAAATGAAAAATGCGGGCTTTTAATTAGGTATAATCTACGATGCGGGCGGCGTCATTGGTGGGAGCGGGAGAGGTCTATTCGTCGTCGCGACAATATTGATGAGCTGTCGGCGCATTATCGTTGCGACGGAAATTGTGTAACGTGACGTGACATTGGAAAGCAGCCGGGGCGGATTCCTGGACGCGTTTGCTGTTCATGGTTTATTGCTTTGACCGATGATGAAGCTGGAGCTGGAGCTGGAGCTGAGCGGTTGTTTTGATAATGATGGGGCGGTAGTATTTAGTGGTGATGTTTTGATGTAGGCTAGATATGAATGTAGGCAGGTAAGCGGGTAGAGATTAATTACTATACTCGTACGGAGTAGGCAGAGTAGAGTAGTCTCAGTGGTAGACTATTGTTCGTATTCGCATGTGTATACAGAATGCAGTACGGAGTTGTAGATGTGTGTACGTAGTACGTGTGGTCTGGATGGTCTACCTAGGCACCTAGGTACTCCGCAGATACTGTGAATGTTACGCACGCGCCATGTTCCCCGCTATGTATGCTGTCCTCCCTCCCTGGTTCTACTTCTACCCCCAAGGGCTACGATTATAAGCCAGTATCTTAAGTACTCCGTAATCATCTATTCGTATTAGTTATTTTACCCATTTCCTCTAGATGTTGTACTATCCCGATCATCCAATCCTTCTGATTAGCTGTGAGTAATTGAGTAATGAAGGGACGGAGTACCGTACCGCAGGATGGTTAGTACAGTTACGAGCCCATGTACTTGGTACATGACGAAAGGCGCGTCGGGAAGGGAAAAGCGGGGTAATTGGGACGAGGGTGACTGTGAGTGGACTCGATGGAGTGGAGTGGGTGGTGACGGGATGGGGGACAAGGACGGGGACGGGGTGGTTGATGATGAATTAGGTGGCTTCAACAGAGTTACCGCCAGTAGCCCTCTGGACCTCTCAGATGCGGGGAAGGGAAATGCAGCCACCAGCGCGTGATGATATTTCTTCATGCGAGTGTTGCATAAATGCAGGTAGACGGATTCAGGTGGTGGTGGTGGTGGTGGTGGTAGTATATCATCTATGATGATGATGGATGGATGGGTGCGACGAGTTCGGCGATATGATGGATAAGGTATGGGATGAAGATGAATGATTAAACGTGGTGCGCGATGTTATTATTTTTATGCCCCAGGTTCTTGATATGTGATTTCTTATCATTATTTTATAGAGGAATAAAATAGTTGTAGAAGTACTCACGGGGTACCTATACATCATCTATTGGGAGAATGTAACTGACTTTGCATGTACCCTATACATTATCAAGAGTACTGATGTTGTTATTTAGTTTGAAGGAACCACCAGGGGGACCATTAATGCTTTCTTCCTTCCCTCCCACCCCCGCCCGGCACTTTCTTTGGATGCCCCGTTACCTCCATCCTCATTCGCCCAATAAGCCAATAAGAAACCCCCCCATCCACGCATCCCTAACACTTTTCCCCAGACTCCAGCCCTTTTTGCTCATCCCATCCAAGCCCAGTTCCCCCCCTCCTTCCCTCCCCCTCCTCCTCTAATCCATCCCTCCCATCCCCATCCTATCCTATCCTATCCCATCCCAGCTCATCATATCTTCCATCTCTCCCATATTCTCTATCTTGTGAACCTGACCTACCCTCTTCTTGTACAATCCCATCCCATGTATGTACTAGTACCATGAAAGATCAGCGTCCACACCTGGTCAGCGATCCGCCCAATACTTGAATGAACGGGAATACAATATCATCATGATCAACCGCCTTTCACGCTTCTGGCCAGCCTCTCCCCATCACCACCATCACACATCATCATAATTATTCTTGAACCTCTCCCGACCTGGATACTCATCTACTTTACTATTTGTCTATTTGCTTGTTTACCCAGAACTCGTACCTACTACCCTGCGTAGCTACTTACCTACCTACCTGACCTTACCAACGAGACGACTCACGAGGTACCCAGCCTACCTGCCTCCCTCTTTCCCTCCCTCCCTCCCTCCTTCCTTCCCTCCCTGGCCTCGGGCATGGGCATGACCTCACTCGACAGCCTTGCGAACTTTACCCTCACCTTCTCTTTCACCCGTCAAGTATCCCTCGTACCTCCGCCTATTACTCGCTCATCCTCCTCATAACGCCCCCGTCCCGCCCATCAGTCATGGCTTCGTGAGTCCCATCCTATCTTACCCCCCATCCTGATCTCACTATCTCACCTTGACCTTGACCTTCACGTCCTCGTCCTCGAACGGGAGCTAAGGACGCGCTGGGCACGAGCATACCTTCGCGCTCGCGTCATACCCTATTATTTATTGCTTACCCTTCACTTACCCTGGGTTTTCTACGTTGCTGACGTTGTACTCGTCCGTTTCACAGCTCTTCGGCCGCTACCAAGCGCAACCTGAAACCTTCACCCATCATACCCAATCCACAGCAAAACGCAAACTTTGCCGCGTCTGTAGAGCTGCCTAGTCTTCAGCCCGCCCTCGCGCCAGGCCAGGACTCGTTCTCCGTCTTTCCTCCGCATCCACCGCAGCAGAGAAAGCGCAAATCCGTGAACGAGCAGCAGATGGCTGCGAATGCTAGCTCCACCGGCGCGACGTCTGGAGGCGGGCCCGCTGTTCCAGGCGCCGCGGGCGACTCAGATGCCCACAACCAAGAGCCAAAGGCCAAGAAAAGCAGGACCAACACTCCATGGACACCAGCAGAGGAGCAGAGGCTCAAGACCATGAGAGACGCGCAGAAGACTTGGAGTGAAATCGCAAAGGTAGGTTTTCCGGTGGCCAACGAGGGTTTTCCCCATTTGGCACTAGACCACGCCGTTTCGCGTTCCAAAGCGATGATCCTAGGCCTTTGCGGATGCTAATGTTTGACTGTGTCCAGACATTCCCGCAACGAACGGAAGGTAGTGTCAAGAAACACTGGTACAAGGTACGCTCGATGCCGGTATCCTTTTTTATTTGTATTGCATATACTGACTACCGCCGACACAGGATATGCACTATGCCGAATTTGGGGAGGACGAGGTATGTTTTCATAGGGTGTCGATGCTTTCAATGTCGTCCAGCCGTCCAGACCGCTGACCCAGGATGCAACAGAGCGCAGCGCTGCTTGCCGCGATCAAGGAGTACGATCAGAACAAATGGAAGGTGATCGGACAGAAGGTCAACAAACCCGCAAAAGTAAGGTGACCTCGTTGCATAGTCGTTGTTGAACCTCGCACATCCGCCTGTGAGACGCTCTCTATGGACGAACCCGGCTAACTGGTGCCTCTAGGCATGCGAGCAGTATGCGAAGGAGCATTTTGGCGGAAAGGCCTGAGGCGGTGTATGGGAGTACTTTCCTGCATTTCCCCTGATTTAGCGCGCGTTGGGCTTTTCCTTTATGATACCAGGCTCTTCTTCCTCTTCCTCTTTCTCTTTCCACCGCGCGAGAGAACGAGCACTGCATGTACAGACTCATGCTGGGAAATGCCGCTCGTCGTCTTTCCTTGGGAGTCCTCGGTCCAATTGCGGGTTTCTTGGCGGGTAGGACTACTTGTGCTACAAGACATCCACGGTTCTCTTCATGGGTCGGTGCTTGGGTAATTGGCATGGTCAAATCTGGTGGTGACCTTTGTTTTCCCTTTTTCCCCATCTCCTCTTCTCGTTCACCTTGGACCTTAATATCCCTCGCTCTTTGTGTCATCTGGGTTGGAGGACTGGTCTGGTACGCGAGGATGGCAAGCCACACGGTCTCCTCTGGGCAACAAATCCGGATCCGAATGAAAACGATATGATTGATACCTCAAATCTCCTGTCCCACTTCTACCGATCAATCGACCGCGCCGGAACAAACCCGAGCCTATGCAGCGGCGAAATCCCAAAAGGTCACCGGCGTTCTGGGAGGCGGGGCACAGCGGTCATTGGCGGAGAAAGCCAGCGTAGAGAAAAATAATGAACAATCTCCTTTTTGATTTCCCCTCTCATTTCCAATGGTTTCGTTTTCCTGACCTTAGGTATCTGCGAACTCCGGGTCATACTCGCACGTTTGCAATCGCCCGTCCCTCTCGTTTCGGAAACACACTGATGTCAGCCACGCATCCACCCAAATGAAACGATACAACGGACGTACCTTCAAACCAACACTTCACATCCTCGTGCGCCCAAAATATCCATCCTCGATCATTTTGCAAACACAAGCACCTAGTCGGCGATGGTTCCCAGACCTGGTACCGTACACCTGCCCGTGGGTGACGAACCACCCAGGTAGGTAGCTAAGCCCCGAACACAACCATCAATCGACAAACAAGCATCTTTCGTCTCGTTTGGTGATCGATCATATCAACAACCTTAGCCACTCCTCCTATTCCTCATCTAATTGCTCATTTCAGTCTGCTCTTGAAAAGTAGTAGATACTCTATACCATACATACCTCACCCCCCACCGTGGCTCCACCCTGCCCATTGTCCTCATAACCATGAACGTGAATGTCAAAACAGAAGCAGGCAAGTCGTGATGTACTACGTCCCCAAGTAATGCACTCGCACCTCACCTCATCTTCATCAAATGTCCGCATGCATACTCCCTGCCCGCCTACCCAACAGCGCGCCTCCCCCGTGAGACCTGACGAGACTATGTCTTTCCCTCTTGTTGTGTGTACGTCTCTCCTGTGACCTGTCTCTTCACTCGTCGCCGTCGCCGTCTATGGGGTGGACGTACGTTCGCAAACGGGCTGGCTGGAGAGTGGGTGTGCTTAGGTGTAAAGTTGCGCGATAGCTCGACTGCTTGTTGGGAGTATGTGTACGTGTGCGTGGAATCCAAGCTGTCTGTTGGACTAAGCTGTACGATTCTTGATGTGTACCTCGCGGGTAGACGTATATGTCACCCCGTCTCCATTTCCATTCTTGTTCTCTTCAAGAAATCCAAGCGTGTAGGATATTCGTTCGTTGTTCGTCGTACGTGAGTGGATATAAGTGTGCCGATGTATGACAGAACGGTCGAAGGATACGCTCAACAGGCTTCGCTCTCCTTTTTTCCGACTTTTTTCTTTTCTTGATATTTTTGACGTAATTCTATCGCGTGGGAGAGATGAATAGTGGTGGTGTGAGTGCTATATTTGTTGGTGTTGCCTCTTGTGGTTTTATCTGATTTTTGTGGTCGTTAGTTTTATCGTTATGAATGAGTGCATATCAACGAAAAACTAAATCAACGAGACAACAATCAACAAAAACACACATTCAAAACCGTGGGCGCTGTATCCGCGTATTTCCCCTAGATATGGAAAAGGCAGAATAGGGATTTCGACGAAGTTTTGTAAGGTAACGTGTGCTGGCGATGATGATGGGATGAGATGAGAACGATAGTCGCTGTGCGGGCGCGCGGTGGGAGGGTGTTGCGTTTTATCTTTTATCTCTATGGGTACCTAACCTACGTAACTACCTAGGTAGGTAGGCATATAATATGCACATACATCTATACACTCGAACATATCATAATCGTCGTTATCGGACAGTATTTCTATTATGGCCAGGAGGACTACGACTATAGCCAGGACTGGGACTAAGAATATGACTACAGGTATAGGAACGCGCGTTATCGCATCCACGCACGCACGCACGCACGCACGTATAGGATTTGCATTTGGAGTATTATATGACGCACGCATGGTAAAGGGTGTTATCGAGGAGGGGAGGACTGGTCGGTGGGTATGTGTTTGTATGGATATAAGGATGTATGTACTTAGGTACGTATGTAGGAATGCCAAAGATACATGAGATGAGACAAAACATCAGAAGCGCGTATGGGATGGGTAGCGAACGTCACTACGGGCCAGTAAAGCGCGAAAAGTTGTCCGTAATTCTTACGATTATACAATTATAACCACGATAAGAACTGCCAACTAACGGCCATGATGACAACAGCCCACGATGCAATCGAAACAAAGACACGGGTATACCTGCCTACCTTCACAAGATCACTATTTGTTTCTCTCATGCCCTCCCCTCTCCTCGCTTAGCTCTCGGGGAGGAGAAAGCGTAGCCCCGGGGAGGCAATGTAGTACAAGACGGCACAGCCTAAATGGATAATAAAACTACTTGTAGATACCGGTCGGGTACATCGATCCTTTTCGTTAAAACGTGCGCGGATGGAGGTATGTACATCGATCGTGTGGTCTGTTTCTTGGGTTTTCTTTGCTTTTTATTCTGGGGGGGGGGGGGGATATGGGGGATGCAATGTTGGGGGTGGTGGGTGGTGGTCAGAGTATGTATCTACCTATATGTGTGTAGGGGGAATGGGCCATGGGTGATGAGGATGTGGACTTGCGTCTTCAACAATCGCCAGACACGTATGTACCTAGGTATGTACCGACCGTTGAGGTACGCATACGGTACATCAGATCCCTAGACAAACAAGTAGACAAGCAAGTACCTGCGCTGCACCCATAGAGCAAAGAAAGTGGGAAGCACGATACCCCCAGCCGGGACGATGTCCTTTTCGCGCGCACGCGCGCTGTGACGCGAAGCGATGACGATGGAGTACCCGGAGGAGTAAACTAAGGGGATAAGATAGAACACCGCACCCTAGTTAACCTTGTGGGCTGTTTTGTCGAAACCAAACCCAACCTTGTCGGTCGGTCGACTTGTTTTGGTTGTTTTCTTGTCTGGTTGGTAGATAGACGGATAGATAGAATGGGTACCAGGACCAGGTAGTTAGGAGAGGAGGGAGGAGGATAGGTGCACTGGCCGTCACGTGGGGAGTGCGAGCGAAGTCTACCGGAAGTGTATACAAGTCCTTTATTGTTGGTAAGGTTGGTAGACAGGTTGCAGGTCGGGTTCGGTTCATGGGTTTGTTCCAGGGGTAAATAGAAAAAAGAATAAGAGTGGAATACTGGGCCGGGGGGTCGTAGGTAGTGGTTAGTGTTAGTGGTGGTAGGGAGGGAGGGGGATGTGTAGAACCGAGAGGATAGCATGTTCAATGTTGTCGACATTCCTGCGGAGTCTTACCTAGGAAATAGTTAGTTAGGTACGGAGGACTTTAGTCTGAGGTTGTCTTTCGCTCAAATTTACGAAGCATGATTCCATCCCCCTTCCGAATATACTCGGGCGCAGTGCATGTCTACGTGTCGCTGTGGTCGCGCAGAGAGAGTCGCGCGGCGTACATACGTCCAAACCATCATACGTCAACAGGGCGATGCAAGTGCAGAAGTCGAACAAGGCGTCAGGTATGTTTCTTGTAGCCCACTGCAAGTTTGTACACGGTAGATTGGAAAAAGGTGACGCGCGAGTCGCGACGTGCAGAAGAGAGTGGAGTGGGTAGGTATGTAGGTAGGGGTAGGGGTGGATGCGCGAGGGATGCGCGAGGATGATGCGCCAGATGGTGGCAGATCAGGACGTTTGGTTGTTTCTGTCTGTTCCCCAACGGCGTCTGCGCACAGTACATGTACATACATGTACATGAGTAGTACACGCATACATAGATAGTTAGTACGTACAGATACAGTAACCATCTACGTGCATTGCAATAGAATCGTCGTCTTCGTCGTCTTGACTAGCGGAACGCCATGGCCGTTGTGGGCCTTCTGCTGCTGCTGTGGGCGATTGAACTGCAACAAACGTGCGTACATGTACATGTACATGTACCGTGTATGTACCTGCCTAGCACTCCTAGGTACCTAGGTAGGTACATGGACAAAGCGGGTACGGTACCGTCATAGTCCGTGATGGAGCTGCAATAATGGAGACGAGTTAATTAATTCCCGTCACATCTGGTTCGGTAGAGAATCAATCAGTAGTTAGTCAAATCAGTCAGTCAGTCAGATCAATCAATCAATCATTTCATCGTTCAATCGGTCAAGCAGATATTGGATTGGAGTATGGACTAGACTAGCAAGGCTGTTGACCCGAATCTAGCGTACCCCGTTGCGCCCGTTTGCTTGTAGTTCTACAAGTAGTCTCCGTCCGATAGGCTATAATAGCAAGGATGCTTGTGCTTGTCTTGCCTTGTTCCTATTTAGTAGTCCGGAGAAAGGTGTGGGTTAGTCAATTAGATAGTGACTAAGTTGACTATTGACTTGACGTTCCCGTAACTTGAGCGTTGGTCTTGTATCTTCGGGCGCATTATTGAGTGAAAGGCGATGAATGTCTCTCTGGGTACGGAGTACTTAGGTACCTGATGGGAGATGAAAGTGGGAAGAACCGCAGCGACAACAGCTAAGTGGGAACGACACGGCGCCGGTCGAACCATTGCGTTGCTGGTGTCTTCTTTGCATGAACAAAGGGTAATTAAGTCGGCACCTTTTGGTAAGTAGTGGTGGGTTCTGTGGATATTACTATTACTCGTAGAATGATGAGAGAGAAGAGGTACATCCCAGGTACACACTCGACCAGTTGGTGTACTATGCCACTTTCTGCCACTTCCTTCCTCTTCCCATAGACAGTGACTACTCGACCAACAAACCCCCCCGCTAAGCTTTCGACATCCACAACCACGACCACATCCCTCCCCCCCCTCCATCTCTCCTCCACCTCCATCATCATCATCATCATCATCACCATTCACCATTCACCTTTCACCATTCACACCTCTCACCACACACTACCATCACACTACGCCCACTACACCCCCCGGCCATCTCCTCCATTCACCCTTCGCCTCCGATGACTACACGCCATGTCCCTTCCATTCATCCATCCAGTTCGTCGCAGGTTTGACAGCCATCTTGCTCATCAATATTGAATGATTCTCGCTCCTCCGCTCATCATCTTGCCACCGCAGCCATTTCCATAACACCACATGCATGTTTCCCTCCGTACGCCCGCACCGCCTGCTGTTGTGGCCCGCGTACAGTGTACATCATTAACACATAGACACAATCTCACACACACTCACACTAACACACACACAAAAGTGAATAATCTACTATTGTCCTAGCGACTCGGAAGATTCCCTATGGGTGAGATGCCTGCCATCATCCTGTGCCTCGGGCGATCCTCCTCGCTCAAGCGGGGGATGGCGAACCGCATATAGCCAGGGACGAACTTGATATAGTGTCCTGAAACGGTATTCGCATGACCTGATGGCCAATCTGAAGCCAACCATGCCAATGCGTAAGAGAACCACCACCACTAGCTATCCACCACAACGCTACCTACCAGGCTACCACTACTGCCACAGTACGCGCTACCCATCCGCCATCCTGTCCCCTTTGCGGCTTACAGGGCGGGTGCTACGGCAAGAAGCCTGCGCTGCCGGCATTCTTCCTAGGCCCTGATCCGAGAAACCACAATCCACAGGCGCAAATATGCGACCAGGCGATTGCGTTCATGGCCTGGATATTCAATTGCCTGCCATAATGTCTTCCGTTCGGTGCACATGAATTGGCCCACCACGGAATGACCCGCTTCCAGGACAGCCCAGCAGTCTGCTGTCAGAATGTGTAGAGAGCATGGCATGCAAAGCCATGCTCAGCGTCATGATCTCTCTCTTCCAACCCCCCCTCCACTCTTTTTCCTGCTCTGCGCCGCTGTCATAAGGTATGCCATGATGCCTATCGTGCCGGAGCTCCATCCGCCCAAGCCGCTTGTTCGCTGGTTCGTTCGCTCACTCGCTCCATCGCGCAGCTTGTATTGTAGCTAACCCCCCCCTCTCCCCATGCCTCCCCCAAGGCATGACCACCACCACCAACGTCCAGGGCTGTCCCTCCCGCGGCCCAGGCTTTTCCTTGCCCTTCCCTTTGCCTTTACCACCCCAATCCAAAAGAGGCCTTGTCACCCTGTGGCCGCCGTGGGCCATCTGGCGTGCAGGCGTCTAAGCAGGTGGCGTGTACCGATTGGGAATTGTTCATCTTCTCTGCTCGCTGGCCATGTCGCGCCGTCCGTCCTAGCCTGTTCTGCATCTCCTTCATGCGCCAGCACCTGCTGGCCGTGCTTGGGGCCTCCACCTCCCGGGATCGAGCCTGCAGAGCTCTGTAACGGCCTGAAGATCTTCTGTGAGGATTCTAGAAATAGGGCTGCGATGGCATGGACCTCCTCCCACCCCCGCTAGCCCGCAGGCGAGGGGGCCAACGTGGGCAACAAAGTACCATCCCATCATGGGCGACCTCTCATTTTGCATCACCCAGCCACTCACGCACACGAACCAGCGGCATTGCACTGGGCAAATGACCTGCGATTACTCTCAGATCTCGTGCTGGGGGCCCCCTCCCTGGCAATTGATCACCGCATTATGCTTGACAGAGAATTCGTCCTGGGGCTTGCCCTACTCAGCTAATTGCCCACCCTGCAGGAACAATGACCGTCTCGTGGGAAGGTCCATAGCCTCTGGTGCTTGGACACAGATGTCCGTGTGGCAATTGCACAGGACCCGGGGCTTTTGAAGGGACCATACTGCCCGAGATTTCTCAATGCTGTTCCACTCCTATCTTTGCGCGAGACTGGATATATATCTTATGATGCACTGCGCTCCCAGCCGGGTCATCATCGAAGGTCTAGTTTTCTCAGTAGGGCTATATCTGGAAATCCCTAAGCTTAACGCCCCCTCCGAGACGAGAACCGAATAAGAACCTCTTCTACTGGATGGCGCGTCCTCCCCAGGTTCTCCTGCTGCAAAATTTGTCAATATAGCAAAACGCGAACAAATTCCCAAACACGTGCGACACACAAGGTCTCCCTTCCAGTCGGCACACCACCTCAAACTGGGCATCCTTTCTGGTTCAGGTCTCACTGCGGCGGCCTGCCAGAGCAAGCTAGCTCTGGTAGTCTCCATGCATATTCGCAACGCTGGCGAGTCCCTATCGAGGCCACTTCCTCGACTATGTGCAAGGCGATTCGGGAGAAGAACCTCACATTCCGACGTCAAACGTCGAACATACACATGTCCTCCCTCCCCAACATGGCTTCTCCTACCCCTTCCTGCAGCCACATCCAACTCAAACACTACATCATGGGCATGCCGGCGCTCCACATCATACCCCATACACAGACATCGAGGCTCATCCAAGTCTACATCAACCGCACGCCGGACTGTTGCGCCCGATGCCAGACCAATCTCCAACTTCCTACAACGTCGCCGGCTACGGCCATACGCCTCAGCAGTCTCGACCTGGAAAACGTTCGCGGCAAGACGAACCTCTACAGCTCGATCCCATAGATCAGTCCCAGGACCCTTACGGCCAGCCTTCGAGCGCTGTCTCCTCCGTTTCTCACCATCAACAAGCTCAGGGCTACTCTCTCCAGCCCTACCAGCAACAGCAGCAGCAGCAGCCGCAAGCTCCGGGCCCGCACCATCAGGTTCATCAGGCTCAAGCTCAGGCTCAGACCCACCATCACCATCACCTACCCACCTCGCGTAGTGGTAAGAGACCACACATGGCCGACGTGCCTCCATCCCCTCCTCCGCATCATGGCCCTCCCAGCGTGGTCGGCCAGGAGGGAATGCCTGCGCCTGCTCCCCGCCCCCGCGGTCCCAAGCTCAAATTCACGCCCGAGGACGATGGTCTGCTGGTAGATCTCAAGGAGAAGAAGAACCTGACCTGGAAGCAAATCGCGGACTTCTTCCCGGGTCGCAGTTCCGGCACGCTGCAGGTTCGCTATTGCACGAAGCTAAAGGCGAAGACTACTGTCTGGACGGATGACATGGTAAGTAGTCACAATCTGAAACGCGAGACGTCAAGACGTCCCTCCACAACCTCGGATATGCTAACCGGAACGGGACGACAGGTCGTGAAGCTTCGCAACGCCATGCAGGAGTACGAGAACGATCGATGGCGCATCATTTCCTCGAAGGTCGGCAGTGGCTTTACCCCGGTCGCGTGCAGAGACAAGGCGCAGGAGCTCGAGGCTTTGGAGATTGCCGCGGCGGAGGAGGAAGAGGAGGAACAGAGCGGATACGGACAGTCGCAGCTGGCATCTGGTTCTAGCGATCCAACTGCGTCTTACCAATGACTATCTGACCAGTTCGAGGGCTTGCGCGCGTGGTAATGCTAATGATGGGCTATTTTCCGATTCTGGGACGGTCGTGCTGGTCGCGACTCGATAATTCTCTTCGCTTTCTGAGGGTGGATGCGCATGCCTCGATGCTCGGATCAAACTAGGGCAATATCATTTAATCACCTTTTTTCTTACGACATACAACGAAATCTACGGAATACCCTTCTCTACACTCATTCATCGTTACAATCAACCTGGCTTCTGGAGGCCAATTCCCTTCGTGGGGCACTTTCCTGGCCGGATACCATACGGGAGCGGTTTCGATACAGCATAGCGGACGGCGTTGAGTTAAGGATGCGTCTCGAATCATTTGGGGGTGGGGGGAATCTGGATCGGGGGGATGGTTTGCATTTGGCAGGCAGCATTGACAACAGTCACCTTTTTCTTACAAGTACGGCGGGGAGCGGGACGGGAGAGATCTGGGTGGAAGCGTCATGACGCAAGAGCCCTTGGCTCCCTAATATTATACGTTTCGGGATCACCAAACTGGACGATTGTTGCGCCACGGGCAGTGGAAAGGCAGATGCAAAGATACCCAAGGGGGGAGAGAGAGCCATTTAGTTCGATGTGTTTCGAGTTGGGGGACATTTTCTCTGGATCTGGCGGGCGGCGACAGTTTCGAGGCAGTATCTGCTGTATTCCCTTTCTTTTTTGCTTTATCATGCATTTCCTTTTGTTCTGGTTATTTTTGGACACGCGTGGTTCACGCACGACACTCGTTACAAACGCATTTTTCTATCATACTACCCTGGGAAGCTCGTTTGCGCATCTCTTACTTCTTTTGAACCCTATTTAGACTCTACATACATTGTAATACAGTTTGTGCTTGAACAATTTATTCTGAAATGCATCAGAATGTGACGTTCGAAATGTACATGCAATTGACTGTCGCAGTAGTTCACGACAGTTCACGCAGGTTCGTATGTTGAAGCACAGACACGACACGCGCTGCACTCCACATAGATCTGAAACCGTCTCTCATTCTTTAAGTTTTTCATGCCTTAGTATCGACTACTAGGCACCATTACTTACTGCAGAACTCGGTTTTCATCCTCCCGATGCCCTGGTCCTGTTTTCCAGGATATCTGGCTCTGTGGGTTTTGCTACGCGCTGATCCGTCTTGCGCATTCATCTAGCCACGAGTGCGCGACAAATCCTCAAACTCTTTTCTTCAGAATCGCATCACCTCAGCAAAGCAGACTGGACCGTCACGCGTACGCAGAGAAGATTCAATCGTTTAGCCAAAGGATTCGATTCTGCCTGGCCATGCGATGCTTTCCAAGGAACTCATGACCGCCATCGAGCGTCGTCACATCCGTATCACAGTAGCACAGACCTTTGATGCTGACCATCATCCTTTGCGCTAGTACCAGGAGCAGGAGCAGCGAGAAATCAGCACGCGGAGCAGGCATGGAGCTTCCGGACCTCTTCGCTCCTTCACAGAACCAGACTGTGCAGGAGGAAGGTGGATAATATCAATAGAAGGGTGGGGACATTCTTGCGTAGCGTCCGCACTTCGCTCTGTCCACTTCTCGATCAACATCATCCTCCATTGCTCTGCTCTCTCCATCTTCATCTTCAACCGACGTCTACTTTACGTTGTTTCTATACTTCGAAGGTTCTACTTAAGATTCCATCTAAGATTGTGGCTTTTTTCGATAAGATAATGTCCACATTTATGGCTCTGATCCTATCGTTGGCCAGTGAGCCACTATAGCAAGGGCGTCGAGTCGAGGTGCCTGCCTAGCTGCTATAGCACCGGGCAGATATTACCCCCGCACGATTCCTTTCCTCGTCGCCGTGTTTTCGCTGTATCTGTACATCGGGTACGGGATAAGCAGCGAGATGCGAGATCCCGCGAGGCATGATCACAACTCGATGCAGAAAAGAGGCGGAAGGACCATCGCCAGAATGACTGCAGATAGCAGATCTGTAAGCTGGCTGCTCGCCCATATCGGAGCTGGCCGCCCACCATCCACCTGTAGCAACCAAGTTAGGAAAGATCACAAATCCGGCGTGAACGAAAGAGAAAAATTGAGGGTACGCCAAGTCGAATACTGCTTCTGCATCTGGCTTGCTTATCCACCGATGGATGCGCTCGTATGTAATGTACATGTACAGTACCTCCATCCCATCCCATCCCATCCCATCCCATCACGCACATGGATGCGTGTGAAATTGATTCTCGCTGTCGACGTTCGTTCGCTGAACCAACTTTTCCTCCCTCGCCTCATCGGGATGCAAGCCCATCCCGGTTCTTAATCAATACAGCATATATCCGCGCGGTGGCCAAGGTCGACATCCTACCCCCGGCGCACCAACCAGCCTGCCCGGACGCGTCTGAGTTCCCAACCTTTCGCGGGCGGCAGGCAACGCGAGTGGCTTTGTTTCTTCCTCGACGTGCTTTTGCATGCCGCTACTTTTGGTGCGCCTCGCTGCTCTACGTTGGCCAACGAGTACGGCAAACTGTGCACAGCTCTTTCAATCATATACAATATACCCACCCTAGAATCAAGTCCCGCCACCCAGGTTGCAGGCTCCACCAGAAGCAATATGCCAGGTCCAATACCGTACTGTCTTTGCTGCCGGGCACTCCTTGTCTCGTTGTCCTGATCATGCTTTCCGTCCTCGCCAAAAAATCTCACCATTTTCCTTCTTCTACGCTTTCCTAGTCTAGAAAACGATCGAGAGTAAGCCACAATCTGTACTGTATTGCAGGCGGTAGCATCTATAGGATCAACAAGATGCATCCTGCTCTTCCGCGGCACACTTCATCTATCAAAATATGGGGTGGTACAAATATTCAGAGAACCAGAAACTTCTCTCAGATCGGCAGAGGAGAGAAAAAGAGGGTCCAGTACACTGGATATAGTACCCCGAAAAGAACTCATGCCCCTCCTCTCCCATCCGTCCATTCGATAGTGCTGGTGAAAACATCCTCGCTGGCCATGTGGCTGTGGCAAACAACAGCACTTTGCCGAAACTGCCCTCCCCTTCACTTCTGCACATGGCAAGTCCTCTCGATGGTGGTATGGTGCGGTGCGGTGTATGCAGGCTCAGGTGGCGAGCTGTATAGATGTACATCATCATATTCCTTTCCAATATATCCCAAACCCTCCAAACAGGACGGCCAAAGCATAGGTCGCTCATTCGACCGGCGACATGGAGTACCTCTCCTACAATGCTTGATCGTTTTCTTGCATGTCTTGAACATGATCAACAGAACAGGGAGAGGGAGAAGTAAAAACCAAAGAAAAAACAATTCTGCAGTTAGCGGGCAGTCAGCCACTCACAGTGACCCTTTCACTCAACCCGTTTCTTGAACCTAAAAAGGGAACGCGCCGCCCAATTCATGATTTCGAATAAATCAGATTGCTTCCTCGTTGATTGGCCAGAAAACGGGGGTAAAGTAGAATTTTTCGTTTTCAATAAAACGTCGAAACCGCCCGGCAGCCACACCCACCCACTCACACGTACTCAGCCTTTGCCGTCTAACGTTTAACGTTCGTACCTCTAGGTCCAACGTCCGTACATACGTTCGTTCATACGTAGTTACATACGTGATATTGCCAGAAAACGCCCCGTCACGATACGCCGCCACTTTCCCTTTCCCTTCCCTTCCCTCCCCTTTGCCCCTAAAAAGAAGTACTTTTTAAAGTAGCTCACTTCAAATCACCCAATCTTAGTCATGGCACCATACCCCACACATCTATCGACCCACCCAATCGCCAAGGAAACCTTGCATTGTGTTGAGCAAACGGCGATGAACATAGTAACTACACTCACGCCCACACCCAATCGTATACAATGCAACTCACTACCCACCCCGTCATCGGTCCCGCTGCTGATCACTAGAGGTGGAGATTAGGTTTTCGGTGTCGCCGGACGGGGAGGCTGTTCTTGATTGTGTATATGTGCGATCGTCGCTGTACTTTTTTAATCGTGCCGTTCTACGTATGGGAGGGATGTACAAAGATGGTTCTGCGAACGACGGAATAGAGTTCCATTCATCCTTGTACGTACATACGTACGTAGGTCCACTAGGTGGTTGGTAGTATGGTAAGGTATCTTCGGCACTAGTCCGTACTCCACGTCTCAATCAATGAAGCGTAATATCACATATAAAACCGACCTAGCTAGCTAGCTAGCTAGGTATACGCGGGAAATGGAAGGAATGATGACGGCTGTGTAGATGAGATGTATGTATGGCGCCGGCGTTGCCTCCCTCCCTCCCTCCCTCCCTCCCCTTCCCTTCCCTCCCGTGGACCGGGGATGCGGGTCCGTTGTGTATGTGTGTGTGTATGTGCTTGCTTCTGAATCTTATTTTGCGTCTCCTTGTGAATGGTGGTGGGTGAGGCCTATTTTAATCTGTAATCTATAATCTGTGTCGGTGGCGGAAGGGATGGAGGGATGGGATGGGAAGCAGTGTGTGAGGTACCGTGACGAGTAAGTACCGTGCACCGTTGCGCCCAACGAGAATAAACAGAACACCAAGAACAAGATGCTCTATGCCAGTTTGGCTTTCTTAATAGGTAGTACCAGTTTACTGATCACGTTTGGGATTTCGAAGAAAGGAGAAAGAAGATTCCATCACGTGTAGAACACCAGTGGAACCCAGACGCGTAAAGGAAAAGAAGCAGCATCGAACATCCAAAAGAAAATTCCAAACCAAAAACCAAGAAAAATTAAGAAGGAACAAAGCCCAACTCCAATCAAATCACCGCCAAATCCTCCCGCTCAACCCGACCCGAACCCGGATCCGAGGCGGGAAAGCGCGTCCAAAGCAAGCGAAAGGAAAAAAATAGAGAGAAGGAAGACGGAAGGCAAGGGAACAGGAAGGGAGGGAAGGAACAGCCGACGGAAGGGCAGTTTTACGAGTACCTTGGCTATAGCCTATATGTGCTGCGGTGATATAGGGGGTTGGGCGGTTGAGGGCCCTATATGTGAGGTATTATATAGGGGGGTTGGGGTGTTTGCGTTTGGGGCTTTGGGTCCGGGGGGAGAAGTGGCTCAACGAGAAGGGAGGGAGGAAGAATGTGTGTGGATTTGATGGGTTTTGTTTCTTAAGGATAATGGTAATGATGGTGACAGTGATGGTGGTGGTGGAGGGCTTTGATATGGGTGCAGTGGATTGTTGTGGTGCGTATGATAGAAAGGACGATTGGCGTAGCGTTGAGGGCAGATTTTGTGCCTGTTGGTGATAAGATAGATGGATAAAAGTGTTTTCATTCATGGTATTAGGTGCAGTATACTCCGTACTCCGTATTCAATTTTCAGTGTTTGGTGTTCAGTGAGAGCGGGAGTTTTACGTAGATGACACCGCTCAGAGTGATTCGGTGCTATTTGATTGCTTCTCATTTTGTTTTAATTCGAATTTTCATGTTGAGCCTTTTTACATGAGGGGGCTCTCGATCTGATGGCGTTATTCCCGTCGCGTTTGGATGGCTTCAGATCGCCATCCTTCCGCTCGGCGATGAACTCTGCGGCAGACAAGCAACCGGCATAGTCATAACGCTCACAAATCGACAACCCATATCTACCGGGTAGTTATCAAACAACCAGATATCCACTGTTCCACAGCATCAAACATCCACATATAGATTCATAGCCCTGTCCTGCCTCGACAGCAGAGAGCAGACATCGCCTGCGAGTAACGTACGATATGATCCTGCACCTCGCCGGGAAAAATACCCCCAGATCTCCTCTCGTTGATTAGAAACAAAACGAAAATGCCCCGAGGTCCACTGTTGTATCGAGATTTCTCCATTCACGGCATGCACCTGCACATGCGTATGCGTATGCAGCAAACACGCATGCAATGCATGGTGGGTGAAAGACCCGGGTTTCCCGCATCACCCAAGGCGTGCTGCACTGCACAACGGTAGTCGCCAACGTCTGCCAGTTGCAGTTGGCACGCGCGGCTTACTCTGCTTCTTCTCCTTCTTCCAGGCGACTGGTTGCTTGCCACTGTTCCACTTTCAAGGATCAGTGTCAGGGAGAGCGAGTGGCCGCAGCGGAGGAGAGGTCCTGCCGCTACTGCCCGGTTGATGGTGAATACGTGAGCGAACAGGGATGTAGAGGTTGTTTCCAAACGCTGAGCTGCATCAGCAAGGCAGGCGGGTGTCTTTGATTCTCAATCAGCAGAGCGTCAGATCCCGGTTCGCTATATCCCCCCCAGCAGCCGGAGCAGGTGGTCCTCGCTCAGTGGCACGTTGATGTGCGGAGAAGACTCTGGTCCATCCATTATGTTGAATGATCAATAGCGCTTAAGGGGGAGAGGCAAATGAGGAGGCAAAGAGGCGGCAAGGTCTTTCAGTGGTCGCCGTCCGAAGAATTAAGACGAGTGGCCTCCAGGGGTCCAGTGAGGAAGGAAGGAAGGAGGGCGCGGCGACACTGGTCGAGGGGATCTGACAGGGTCTTCTTGGTGCGTTTCCCTGCTACCCTAGGGAAGTCAAATTTGGATGGCCAGTGATGAAGGATGCCTTCATTTTAACATGGTGATTCTATAAAGTTTGTTCTTTGTTTCTTCGCCCGCTGGGCAGTCGGCAGGGACTCGAGTGCGGCGGCATCCCTGACGGTCAATATCGCGAGGGCTCAAAGTCCAGGTCCAGGTTTACTTCCAGGTGTGCTCGGTTGTCTCTGGGTGCCTGTAAGTGTGGGGAGATAAGACGCTGATGCTGCGAGAATTCCTTGCATGACCCACCGCACAGGCAACGGAAGTCCTTGGAAGAGAATAGGGGAACGGAGAGACTTGGTTGTGGGTGAAGCTGTGCCTACGACTGTACATCAGCCGTCATAACGGGGACATGGCCCGCAATCCAGGATGAAGAGAGATATCCCGTGCATGTCATATTGGCAAGGTGTCTGTGATGGCTCGCTCCTCATAGCTGGGGGAAGGTTCGGGTGGATAGCACTGTCACCAGAAGCAAGGCTTCTTTTATTGATAGTGACAACAACCAGGTGTATAAAATGAATGATTCCTTGTCTGAGTATTGATAGGTCGTATCTACTTGCAATAGCAGAGTTGTGGAGCTCGGCGGGGTTGGGTCAGCTGGCGCACTGTCTTGTCATAGTCTTCCCATCAATATAGGATCAGTATAGAGTGCAAAGCGCCGAAGTGAGGAAGAAGCCTTTGAGTTCACCATTTTGTTTCGATGTACTTTGTTATTGTCCATTCGGATGGAAGGAATGAAACCAGAGACTTACTGTCCTATCGAGAAGATACGTCGTTGACCATTGCAACCCTTGTCGAGGACCATTGAAGCCGGAGACCGCCGCTCCTGCCATGTCACGGCCTCGCAGCACCACACCAAGGACCTGAGTGATATCAACCATAACGGAAGTGGCGTCCAAATCTCGGAACAAACAATGCCATCCGAAGCCGAGATCAAGCAATTCTCCCCCACGGCAACACATGGACGACTCCCTGACTGCGGAAGCCATCCGCCTTGGTCATGAAGTTCATTGACCTTCAGCATGTGGTTTGAACCTACACCTAAGTCCAAGTTCGCGAGATACCTTGAAGCCATTGCTTTTCATGTTCATGGGACGATGTGCGTCATGCGGAAGTCTAATGTCGGTGCCTTCTTCGGAGTCCAGGGCTGGGGAGATCGCATAACATACCTCTGGACCAACATCATCGGAGAATGAAGCAAGACATATGCGGACTCGTCGTGAGTATGCATGACATCTTTCTATGCAGCACGTACTCATGATCGTTGTGGGTAGCAGTCACCCTGGAGTTCAAGCACTAACATGAATCAGTGACGGTAGAGGTACAAAGTGGGGACATTGAGAGATATCTCATGCTATAACACAAACTCCATCAGTGGATGGTATCGATCCGGGCTCATGCAAACCATGACCATGGATGTCCCCCACCCCACCCCACCACACTCGACAGCACGAACATCGAGGAAAGCGAGAGTGGCTCAAGCGAAAGGACGACATCAAACGGTCTGACCACCATCCATATCGATAGCATTTCCAGTTGCCGGAGCCTTGGGTTCAGTCGGGCATGGACTAAGAGCAAGCGGAGACGTTCGGGAGCCGGATCAAAGCGAATTCCAGCGTCGGTAGATCAACAGTCGGGCAATTTCAAGAAGATGGGAAATGAAGGGAGGAGATTGGGATACCAGCGGGGACGGGTGAGCCTTTTCAACGCGGTGGAAAGAGCGTATGATAAGGCAATCATGATCATATTCTTTGAGGGAATTCGTACGGTCAGTACAATATGGGTTTCATGGCAGCTGGAAGAACGTCTCTAGTTTTTCTCGAAGCTTGAGGATTTGGAAAAAAAGATATGGCGCTGCTTCACAAGCTTCCACTGCTATGAGTTACGTGTGAGAATGTGGTCTGGAATAATGTGCGGCACGTTCCTTGCGGGAGCTTTGCAAACTCGTTCATGCGCTGACGAGTTTGATATTGCTATCATTTTAATAGCATGCTGGCAAGGTTTCATAATCGTCAAAGAATTACCTGCTCAGCGCCACAACAAATTTCTGAACGTTCGTGTAAAGAATGAAAGCAGATTGGGACCTCATCCAAAATCAAACACACCAAGGCATGAAGGCAAATGCAAAGTTGTACCTGATGCTCGAGGCCAACATCCACGCCCAGCAGTCGAACGACGTCCCACGTTCCCAAGTAGGACTAGTGAATCACATACGTTTCAGCGCACACTGTGCTGTGATGGCAGGAAGGGGCCGTGCGAGATGCTTGGCATCAACTTCATGCCATTGACGGAACTTCAATTGAGCCTCATGCATATCACCAGAAGTGGGTCTGGCAATTTTCTTCAATGGATCAGATTATCTGGGACACGTGATTTCAATTTCTCGCTGTCCTTGGTTGTTCAACTCGCTCACTGTTCGTTGCGCGCACCTGTAGATGGGAGGGCTCCACTGCGCTGGCACAGTGATCGACTCAGGGAGGCATGCTCGCTCCATCCCGTCTTGGACATGACGAAAGGCCCTCGAAGGGGATCATTTTCACGAGGGGTCCAGCAAGCCTGCACTGTACCATTACATTGATGGCAACGAATGGTTCAATCGATGGTTCAGATTACACACTTCCATTACCTGTAGCCAATGCTACCGCCCCCGATCTCTGCTATGATTGAGAATCTGCTAGTTCGCAGGGGAAGAATAACTATATGTTGCAAGATGGTATATGGAGGGCTTTATAACGGCACTCAAGACTAAAGGAGAGAGAAGGAGATGCCCTATGCGAAAGAACTCGACAAAAGAAAGGCAATGGGAATCATCGTCAAGTCCAAAGGTTGAAAGAGAATTTGAAAACTGCGATTCCTAGATGATTCAAGGCCGTACAGGCCTATGACAAAGCGTCATGGAACTCTTCCGGCTCGTGAGTCTCCGAATTTGTCCTTTGCGTGCTTCCAGGTCCCTTTGGTGGTTCTCCGGGCGTGGAGTGTAGTAGCTTCGAGGGCGGATTCACTTGTTGTTGGGTTTCTGATGAGGGGTGATTCGTGGTGTGCTTATTGTGCGAGTCGGATTGCGATATCGAGAGGGACTGCAACGCCGCCGACGGTGGTTCGTTCTTCGCTTGCTGTGAGACTGGTTCGTCATCAAAGTCAATCAGGTTTTGCTGGGTCGCTTCCTTCTTTGCGGCGGGTGGAGCAACTGCTGGCTCGCTCAGATCGATCAGGTCATTGTGCGTGGGTGTATCCTGCTTGGGGTTCTCTGGGTTGACCTGTGTTCTCGTTGGGACACGTTCGAGGCTGTTGGTACGCGTTGGGATATTGAATTGCCGACGTGGCGTTTGTCCTGGCAAGATGGCAGAAATCTGAAGAATTTGCTTCACCTGCTCTTCGGGTGTCTTTCCATCACTACCTCTAGTTAGCATTCGATTCGTCAAAATCACACAGCGATCATACACTTTAGCGTTGATGATCCAATCCAAGTCCTCCTCGCCCTCCTCCGAATTCCCATGGCCCCCCTGTACTCGTCGGAATAATTGAGGGTGCCAGTCGATACCATCATTCATCCGCTTAGCAGCTTCACTGCGTTGCATGTCTTCAATGCGAGTTTTCTCATCCGTTGCTGTGTCCTGGTCTTTGTCTTTGATTGCCTGAGTGACCTTTGCCCAAAGTCGCTGCGACTCGCGCTCGTCCTGCTCCTCTAATGGTCGTGCAGTGGGTACCTGTTCTTTCGCATGCGTGGCATCAAATAGCAGCTCCTTCTTGCCGGTCTGATGTCCGTCAGCCTGTGATCTGCGGCCAATGATAGCCGTGTCTTACCGTGAGATCTTTGATGTACATCTCCTCATTCCAAAGTCCCGATAACTCAAAGAGAGCCTTGTCCGTCCTGGAGTCTTTGATGTAGCCTCCGATCGCATTGTATGTGCCTCCAAAGTAACCCTTTACTTTGAACTCGATGTCCGCGACCAGACCGGATTCCGGGCAGCGAACATAGCTGTGATCGCCGAGCTCGTACTTCATCTTTCCGAACAGAATGCCGCGCGCGTACATATTGGGCTGTGTGACGAAACTGTAACATGTCAGCGCCATCGCAGGACGCAAATCCTCGCGGAATTCCTTACAATCGCTCTCCTGTGTTCAAAAACCTCATGACTGCTATGCCTTCCATCATGCTCGCTGCGGAATTTCCCAGAAACTTGCTCCTCGGCTTAAGCGTGCCGTCAATTCGGATGTGATGGTCAGGCGCCATGAAGAAATAACTCGACTTTGGAGGATGATGGGAGGTTTGTTCGGCGATGTAGTATCCCCGGGTGTGGTCGGGGTAGTCCCAGTAACAGGTGAATATCTCGCCCAGGATTGGATTGAGTGGTTTCTTCACGCCCCTGCTTCAAGGTCAGCTCCAGTTCCAGTGCCTAGCCAATTATGATGGTGATGATGCGTACGGAGGTTTGATGTGCCAGCCGCTCAAGTAGAATCTCACGACGGCTACGAATCTCTGCACGGGGTCCTCGATCTTGGTCATAGGGAGTAGTGTATCCGGGTGAGCCATGAAGCTGTTCGATTGTTAGCCTCCACGACTGCGGCAGGCAGCGTACGGCATGCCAACGCACTTGGTTATCCTCTCCAACATTGATCGAGGCTCCAGAATGAATGTAGGAAGTGTTACTCGGCTGAGATCTGCGCCGGGTCGCAGCTGTGAGATTATGTGCGATAGAACTGTGTAGACATCCCCATGTCAGCCCACTGCCTCTGTAGTTGCATCTCTATCTTTTTGTTGGGTACAACCACATACCGTTGCCCTGATCCGCATCGACCACAGTCTCGTCTTCTTTGGTGACTTCATCGTGTCTCAGCGAGTCGGTCGAGGACCGGGTGCCTATAGGAAGAAATACTGTATCAGCCTTGGTTCTTTGGAGCTTTGTTGCAGTATTCAATACACTACGATGTCTACTGGAAAAGGGGATGACGCACTTGTAAGAGAATGTCGCCTGTGTCCGTGCCCGAGAACCATGGTGGGGTCGCAGTTCCTCGAGAGTAGGAAGGGAAATAGAGAAAAAAAGTAGGTGGAAGTACAGTGTTTCGCAGTAATAATAGGCAAAGACTGACTGTTCTGGAGGCCAACAGGTCACAGGCAGCAAACTGGGATCCACAGATGAGTCTAGGAACAGAATCGGTGTTGGTGACGGGAAAAAGGTGTGGCAGCTACACAGCCAGCGATGACGGAACGCGCGCCGCGCGGGGAAGAAAAATTGGCGTCAGCGGGTAAGCTCTGCTCTCTACTTTGCAAACGCAGCTCAACGCAAATGCGGGCCACGCCGTAGCTGAACAAGGGGGTTTTCCAGCGATGCCTGGCTCTAGAACGTAGGCGTACCTCGTACGAATAGCAAAGACAAGAGATTGTACCCACGTGTGTGTCTGTGTGGAGGGAAGAAACTGCCGATTACTTATCGACGCGCCCTCCGGATGCGCAATCTACAATACTCCGTCCTCGAGTAATCACTCTGCCAATTACTCGTACAATACTCGTACTACCACTACTACGACTACTACTGGAGGAGTGGAAAGCCCGGCGACCCCACGCTGAACCCACCGAGTCCTCAGCGGAGGCGTCCGGATACAAGAACAGGGATAGATAGATGTTGAATTTCCTGTTCCTGAGAGTCAGATTACGCTGATCTTTGTTTGTTTCAATCATCTTCCATCATAGTCTGTCCATGTCACATCCTCGAGTATTGAATATGAATGAGTTACCGCCTTTTTTTTAGCATTTCATGACTTGAATTATACACAAGTCTATCTAGTTTGTCTGTGATGAAGAGGAGCTATGCCAATTCATCGGGTATCATCTAGCCGCCTGCGCCGCTTTCCGTAGGTCAGATTCAATCAAAGTATGCAGTATGCTCAAATGACCGTCACATGGCGTCTAACTTCAGGTTCTGCTTTAGGTTCCGGCCCCTTCCAAGCGCTGACGAGTAGCGTCCACGGTAATGAGAGAGATGCCGGCCGTCTCATATCCTTTATGTACATCTTCTAGAGATGTCGGGTCAACAGCTTTTGTCACTTCCGGCAAGACCCAGGTTTTGAACCCTTCCTTTGCCGCATCGAGAGCTGTGTATTTGACACAGTAATCCGCAGCCAGGCCCGCAATATAGACATCAGAGATCTGCTTGTCGCGCAGCAGCTTGGCTAGCTCGCTACGGGAAACGTTTGGATTTACGAATGGATCTGCAAATGCAGAATACATCTCAACGCGCTTATCCTGTCCTTTCTCCACGATATGGTGAAATTCTGTAGCGTTGAGCTCGGGCAGTAGCTCGGAGCCCATCGTCCCCTGTACGCAGTGATCCGGCCAAAGGCGAGTCTCTTGCGTTTCTTCCGGATTGAGAGGATTCTGAATCGTGATGAGAGATTCAAAAGGCTTATTATTCGGCTCGGTATGATTCGAAGCAAAGGAGACGTGATCTGGAGGGTGGAAGTCTTTCGTCGCTACTTTGAGTACGAAGTCGAGGGACAAGAGTTCATTGATAGCAGGAACGATGTCCCGGCCATCCTGAACGGCGAGCGCTCCACTCTGCAATGGATGTTAACATGTCAAAGCATCGGAATCAGGCAAGCACGTGGCTCACCGGAGGACAGAAGTCTTCTTGGACATCGACGATAACTAGAGCAGGCCGGAATGCGGTCATGATTGATGGTTGTTAGGTTGCGCGAGAGGGGATGAGAGTGGTATTAGGAGGGATCAGTTAGTAGGTGATGTGTTCAGAAGTGAGCGATCAATCAATGAAGAAAAGTAGCAGCTTGTATGTAGAAGCCAGCCTTCGCTCCGCCTTGACTACAGAACAACAATGGGCGTGACTGCTGACGCCTGACGCCTTGACACCTGACGCACAGAGCTGACGTACGTGATGCGTGGAATTGCGATTCGCTCTGTAGTAGCATCCAGGCAGCTGATATGATTTGTATGTGCGTGCGCGTGTGTATATGTTTTTGTGAGGTTTCGAGATGAGTACTGTGTTGTAGTTGAGGTTCGATGTTTGATGTTTGACGTTCTGTGCTGGTTGGCGTTAAACTTCCCTCGTCACTAGCGGGTTGGGGCTCCTCTTCCAATCGCACGAAGACTTGGCGGCGTGACTAATCGGTGGTCCGATATTGAGAGTTACAACCTGCCTCGACTTTTGTTCAAGCTTAGCAGCTCGATCACCCTCCACCCACTCTCCACTCCACGTCAATTGAACTCGCCATGTTCCTCCAACGCTCTGCCATCGCTGCCGCAAGGCGATCTGTCCCTCGCGCCATCGCCAGGCGCACTTTCACCAGCTCTTTCGTCCGACGTACGCCTCTCAGGAGCTATCATACGATCCAACAACTGACGGAATTGCAGGTGATGCGAGCCAGAAGCCCACCGAGGCTGGCCACTCTGGCACTGCTCCCAGTGTTGTCGAAGGCTACAAGACTCTCGATCGTACGTGGCCGCCCCGCAATGGCCGTTCCCGATGGCCGAACAGGTTTTCGGCTAGGCTTGGGCATGAGGAATACCGATACTAATGACTGTAAATGCGTGTAGAAATCAAGTCCGAGGCCGACCTCTTTGGTCCTGGTGCTAAGGTCGGAACCGTCCCCACCGATATCGAGCAGTCTACCGGTTTGGAGCGTCTCGAGATTTTGGGAAAGATGCAGGGTGTTGACGTTTTTGATATGAGGCCATTGGATGCCAGCCGTGTTGGTACGTCACGATACGTTTCGAAGAGGGTGACAAGATGATGGGACGGAATTCTGATCGGATATAGGTACCCTCGAGGACCCCATCGTTGTCAACTCCGCCGGCGAGGAGCAGTACGTTGGTTGCACTGGATGCCCCGCCGACTCCCACAACGTCCTCTGGATCACTGTACGTCATCCGATACCACGATCGCATCAATCAATCTAACATGCCACAGTTGACCCGCGAGGAGCCCGTCAGCCGCTGCATGGAGTGCGGTTCAGCATACAAGATGCACTACGTCGGCCCAGCCGAGGACCCCCATGCCCACGACCACGGCCACGGACACCACGGCAAGTTCATGTATTCTAACAATCGGGGTGGTACTAATTGGAATATCCAGAGAACCCTCACCCCAAGCCAAAGAACATGGCCGATTTCCTCAAGCCCGAGTACGCCAACCTATAAGCGTACTTTGCAATCAAGGAATCGAGAAAACAACAATCCTCTCGTGCAGGGATATGGACCAAAATGCACGGCCTGTAGCATAGTCGAGTGGCCGCTTTGTGTAGAATGGAATGCAGTGCTTTAGATTTTGTTACCCAATGCTCATCCGAGACCCCCCAACCTATGCATCGCCAGTCGTCAAGTCGTGAGAAAGTCACATGATACTCTCTTATGAGCCCTTTATCGTCATCAGTCCCAATATAACAGCCTCCATCTCTTTCCTCGGGTCAAGTGCCGCTCCATCTCCGTTAACAGCTCCCTTCTTCGGCTTCCCCCCTCCAGCAGGCTCGAGTTTGTAAATTTTCCTCAGTTTAGCCTCATCAGCCCACTGGCCCAATTCCTGCCCCTCCTCCCCGAGAGGAACACTTTCGCCCTTGACGTGCTCCCCTAGATGCTTGGCCACGCTCTCATTAGTGATCTCCGGTGCAAGGCCAAGCTTTACTGCTATCAGACTGGTGGTGGAATCGGCGATACCGAATTTGCGGTAGGATTCGCCAATATTGTTGTTAGGGTGTAGGCGGAAGACCAACTCGCTGTGCGGCGTCCGGGACTTCGACCGTGAAGTCAGATGGAGATGAAGAGCGAGGAACGCTGCAGAGAGGAGTTGTGTCGGGGAGATAATCTAGTCGGTCCCGTCAGTTGCTTGTGAGCAGCAATGAATGAGGAGGAAGAGGTATCAGCACGTGATCATGGTCGAAGAGACTTACCGTCGTTGCGTCGAGGAATGCGTAGTCGAACGCCGAGTCGGCTTCCAGAAGCTTACTCCGCAGGTATTCCGCATTGCTCACATCTTTGAAGAGAGCTATGTGGATGGGATAGTCTGGGTAGTGGGGGAGGGTAAACGTCCGTACGGAAGCCATGACGATGGAGGTTGTGCACAATGGCTGTCTAAGTGGGTATACAGCACAGCTTCTTCCAGTATCGCAATGGATATTGATCCAGAATTTGGTAGTTCTGGTGAATGATACAAGATCTCTTGCCAGGGATACTTCCAACCAATGATGTTTCCCGTACAGTGCCTATTGTTTGCAAAGATGTCCACTGCATTCACATGGGCGGCACCGATTTGGGCAGAATGCGATTTGGCGTGTGCGCACGGACCATTGGTTTACTTTCATCCCACTTTCTATGAAGGGTCGCCAATCGGAGGTTTAAATGGTAAAGATTGACCGCGGAGGAGCTGGGCGCTCAGATATATCTGGAGTATATTATTAAATGTTCTTGCTGATTCAGTCTCTTCCCTGGGTTGTGGTAGTAGTAGAAGCAATTGGTACTGATACCGAACCACGTCTCTCGTGACTTCCCCAGGCTGTTGGTGGTTTGGTTGGTCGGTTGGCAAGCTTGGAAGTCGAGCTCCCGTCTAGAACCTTTGCTACAGTTCACCAACCAACCATCCATCTCACAAGCCGATTCTCTTCCTCGGGATCTCAAACAACAATGTGCCTCTGATGATAGCTTTCTAACACTGTACAGTTGCAGACCGAATAATCAATCGCATTCGCACTCGCATACGCCGAAACAGTAGATACCGAATTGGGTACTACATACCAGATGCGAGCTGTCGCCGTACGTACCTGTGTGATAAGCCGCCTTGTACACGCCCACGCCCACACACGCTCACTGGCTGGTTTGGTCTAAACCGGCTTCGTCGCGTGCAGGGCTGGGAGGAAGTGGGAGCGTCGTTCCATTGACGTCGGCTTTTCCCACGGCGATTCCCTTTCTCTCGTCCACCACATCATGGGTCCCAAGAGGTCGCCAGACGGTGACCTCGACCAGACCTCCAAGATCCCCAGACCCGACCAAGGCGCAAAGCTGCCTCTCACTCCTCTGAGCCGCGCAAGTGACTTCTCTGGAAGCGTCAAGAAGAAATTGGCCAATTCGACGCGTACTGGCCAGGCGTGCGACCGATGCAAGGTACGTGATGCTGCTGCGAGGCTGAACATACAAGCGATCACGGCGCGAATGCTTCACAAATGTGTTTCGTCCCCCGCACAATTATTCAATTGTTTCGTCCAAATGCCACCAAGAGAATCCATCTTGCAGCATATGGCAATGCCTCATCTCGGTACTCACTGACCACCCCCGCTATAGGTTCGGAAGATACGATGCGACGGCCGCCCCGAGGGTTGCTCGCCATGCGCCCAGAACCGCACAGAGTGCAGGACGACCGATCGGATAACTGGCAAAGCTACCACGCGCGGACATGCAGAGGCATTAGAGGGAGAGATCAATTATCTCCGCGCCCATATCGTCGAATTACAAAATCAAGTCAGAGAATTGGGAGGCGAACCGAGATCGGGACCCAGCTACGGCGCGTACAACACCCTGCAGGTATCATGGCAAGCTCCGCCGCCGGCCAACGAAGCCCAGAGCTGGCCGAATCCTTCGCAGTCACGAGCCAGCACGTCTCCATTACCTGGTTATGCACCTGCGAATGAGGTTGGGGTCATTGACTACCGACCTCTTCCAGAATTCAAGATGCAAAGTGTTGGGGACAACTATCTGGGGTTATCCTGCGTGGATTCCATGGTCAGTCATATCAAAGGGACTTCTCTCAAGCTCTTTGGTACTGACATTGACATAACCGACTTTGTGCATGCGGACGACCAAGATTATGAAGAGTCGGTCATGTCCTACAGCCACTTCTTGAAGGTCGCGATGAGCCAGGAGGAAGTGGAATACGTGCCATTCCCTGAGTATCCAGCCCTCAGCGAGTTCGCGAAATGGTATCTGCGATCTCTGAACCCATATACCATGCTGCTCGACAAGCCCTCATTCATGCAATTGGTATGTCACCCCCCAAGTCTGAGCGATTCGAATTCTAATGACTCTAGATATGGCGGATAGGAAATGAGCCAGACTTTCGCCCTTCGCCCGCCGAAACAGTATGCGTCCACATGATGCTGTCTACAATCAAATATCAGATAGCCGTCCGAAACGGTGGCGAGCAAACCATGCTATTGGAATCGCACAAGCACTATCGTTATTCTCTCAGTCTTTTCAAAGACCTTCAGCAGGGCCACACATGGAAAGATCTTCAGGGTCTTGCTTTGATATGTCTCCACATGCGCAACTTCCCTAAGCCTGGAGCTGCCTGGATCGCAGTCTCGACGGTCTTCTTGCTTGCGGTTGAACTGGGCATGCACCGCTCAACGAAGGCGTGGGCAGGTTCGGCCGAGAAGGACCAGCTGGAGATCGAGATGCGGAAACATATCTTCTGGACTCTACACGCGCTACTTTCTAACTTGAGCGGTAAGCTGGGGAGGCCAATGCCTATCAATACCCAGGATATCGATGTCGAGTTTCCTGATCCGGTCAACGACTGCCTTCCTGGGGAGGGTGCTGATTTGAGTCCCTTCCACCAATGTTCCTTCCAGGTGGGCATCCAAACGGCCAAATATACAGCCTGGGCCTCCGAATTGTACCGGACGGTGTACGCCATTCGGCAGACCCCGCACGGGTATGAAGAGGCTGTCCGACGCCTGGAGATCGGGATACGAGACTGGAGGCAAAACATTCCGGCGGAGATCAGCGAGCCGTCTCGAGCCTCACAAGACGACTACATATTTGCACTATATCTCGAACATTGGGATCAGGAGTTCCAGCTTCTCCTCCATCACCCCGCAGTATGCCGTTCCACGAACCAAGAAATGATAAAGTCGAATTCCGACAAATGTCTCGCAGCAACTCAGAAGATGCTCCACAACTGCAACGAAATGCGGAAACTCAAGTGTTTAGACATCCCCTGGGTCAACACGGTTGTTTACATAGCTGCCATTTCGGTAACGCTGTTTGTTTACTTCGAGAGGAAAGACACACTGACTTCGGCGGACATGACGAAGCTCAGGGAAGATATGGATCAGTGGCTTGACGTCATGAAGGACTGCGGTGAACTCCATGGTAAGTAGGGAGTTCATTTCTTGATGGAACACGATCTAACAACGCGTAGGAACTGGTATTAAGCTCAGGCAGGCCATTGAAAAGGTCGTGGTACAGCAACTTCGCAGTATCAACGACAGCATCGTGAAGAGGACTGCAACAGAGTCGCTAGCCCATGTGGCCCTCCAAATCCCACAAGAGCAGGCAGCAACCATCTACCCTAACAGCGATGGCTATAACCAATATCCTGATGCCAATGCCAATCCGGCAGACCCAGCTCTGGGCACCTCAGGACTGCCCTATACGAGTGGCCCCCCAGAGGTCTCATATCCTTACAACAACGGTGCCTCAAGTACTACCACCCAGCAAGCAGCCGATTCGTTTGAGCAACCTCAATTCAGTGGCGAAGACGCCAGCATGTCGGCTTCTCATGCCGCGGCCCTTGCCGCGGCAGCCTCTAGCGCAGCGGCATCGCAACGGCCGAACGAAGGTTACGCCTATTCTAACGCGCCAGGTACCAGCAGCAGCCATCCGGCTCCGTACCCTCCGAACAGCGGTGTCACGCCGACCGGGTGGCGAAATTGGCAGAAGACGTACATGCAGCAGATTGGCCCTACGGAAGGCGAATATCTAAATACAGCAAACACCCTGATGACCCTGGGGACCGCCAGTCAAGAGAACCAGGTCGCTGGGCAAGAAGGCACGAGCGACGTTGACAGCTCGGCGATCCAGGGCCAAGCGTCGTTCCAGTGGCCAGCGATCATGTACGGGCCACCTGATGGTGGACACGTAACTCAATAGCCCCCATCCGCCGAGAAACCCTCCCCCAAACCAAATAAATACTCGATATTGGGGGAATGGGAGAAGGGGGAGGAAAATATGTGATGTTTTTAAGCGACTTTCTCTTGTTTATTTTCTTCACGAGCGCAGGGAAAACAAAAATCTAGAAGGCGTTGATTCTCGGCTAGTAGCCTGGGCGGACATGGGGCGAACCCCGGCTTTTCATATGGGAGAAGTGTTAGGGCGTGAGGCTCTTCTTTTTGCCTGACTGCCATTTGTACGATACTAAGTTTGGAAACAGCGACGGGATACGTTGCTGGTGCTCGTGACCACCAGGCGGGTGGTACGGGTAAAGGATGGGTATGGGTGGGTATGGTGATCTGGACGATCGATCGAAAAGGTCCAGAAGGGTGTGCGAATCGTCGTCGTCAATATGTACATGTACCTCTCTCTATCCGTCGGACGAGGGAGAGAGAGAGAGGGAGGGAAGAACCCGGGAAGCACGAAGGAAGGATACGATTAATACCTAGGTAGTTATTAGTACAGAAAGAAGAAGCGTAACAAGTGACCGTACAGCATAGCCATTGCGCGCGTGTAACTTTTCCCTGGTGGAACGATGGCCCAATGCGTTGGTAGCTGGATCTAGGTACATAGTTCCGTGTTGTTTATGTTTGTCAGATCAATTTTTGTGCACGTGGAATTCGACGCAGATAACGCGGAGATGAGTGTGTAACAGGAAGGCAGGAAAAGATGGGCGAATCTTTGACCAGAAGCGTGTGTGTGTGGTGTCAGGGCGTTTGCAAGTATCCGCGGGATGGGCAGAGCAGGCAGGGCAAGGCATTAGGACGGTAAGGGAAGGTTTCTATGTGTGCATGTTCGGTAATACGTAAATACAACAACACGAGTGACGAGTCGGTGCTGGTAGTACGCGGTAGGTGTTATCGTTCGTACAGCGTTCGTATGTAACTACATATGTACAGTACCTATGTACAAAGTTCTGGGTTATGGGCTTCGGATTCGCAGCATATGCGCGCCTATTGGGATCGCCGTTATTATGGCTTTTGTAAGATTCATAATTTCGGTCGACCCGGTCCAGGTCCAGGTCCAGGCGAGTAATCCGTAGTGTCTGTTCATCTACAGAGTTGTGATAGTGGACGGTAATAAGTAGTCATTATCATATCGAACCGTATAACTACCTGTACAGTAAGGCAGTCAACTAACCACCTAGGTATGAAATGTCCAGGGTGTTTGGGGACTTTGATTGAGTTTCCTAGGCATGCAGACAGATTAAGCGTTCATGCGCTAGTCCTTGAAGGGAAGGAGGGAAGCTAACAGTCCAGGGACAACAGGGATGTGATTGGTTGCAGTTCCTTCTTGACCCTTCTTGAGTCCTTCCCCGCTATGGCAATTCATAGTCATCACCAAATCCTCCACTGGCAGTGCCAGTAGGTACTCAATAGTCCTCACTGTTCTCTACTTGCGCTATCGTCTTCATCTCCACCGTGCCGTGCCGGTACGTGCCTTCTCCTCCACCTCCCACAATCATACAAGCTCACGGGTTGTCCCACCTTCCCGGTACGCCCTGGCGTCCACCTTAGAAACAAGATTCGCCGTGCTTGCTCGGCACTCTACTGGCTTTTCTAACCTCGTACGCCTTCCGCTGCTCGTTCGATGGGGCTCCCAATGCAGCATCATGCACGTCTTACCCCCGGCACACGAGAACTTGGGATCCTGATAGTGGCCAACCGAGCTCCATCGACATGCAACCTTCTCTGTTGTGTCTCGGAACCGTGAGGTATATTAGGAGCTCCTAACCTCTTGCCCTCGGAGCTCTCGTGCTACCTCCACCGCCTTTCACCTCTCACTTTCACTCACCGTCGTTCGCGTGAGGTGGCTCTGGGTCCGCTGCGGCACTGTAGAAGCCAATTGCTCTCCTGCTTCGAGTCTACTGCCCCTGTCGTCAATTGCTTCTGCTGCTCTAGCCATGCGTGCTTCCACAACAGCATGGGCGCTCGCTCTTGCGGGCATCCAGGTCTCCTCGGCCATCAATGCCGCCACCGTCCACAAGCTGAACGACTTGGCTGAGATGGGTCTTTTGCCTGACGGAACGTCCATGGGTCATGCCGTCTTTGTGCCTGAGCTTGCCAACCTCAAGGTTGCAGCGCCCGCGTATCCTCCACCCAGCAAGCCGGAGGTAATCACGCCTGAATATGTGGAGCTACCGCTAGACCATTTCGCAAAGAACCAGGACTACAGCTACCACGGTACCTTCAACAACCGCTTCTGGGTTGCGGAGGCTGCCTATAAGCCCGGCGGCCCCGTCTTCATCTACGACGCAGGCGAGGCGAACGCCGCGAACAATGCCTTGTTCAGACTGCAGAACGAGACGAGCTTCTTCAAGCAGCTCGTGGACAAGTACAATGGCGTTGGTATTGTGTGGGAGCACCGATACTGTAGGTCTCGAATTCTCCATTGATTGACACGCGATGCTAACAATTGTAGACGGCAACTCCACCCCAGAGCCCATTGACCTGAACACCCCACCTGAGGTGTTCAAATGGCTCACCACCGAGCAATCCCTCGCGGATGTGGACAAGTTTGCCAAGCAGTTCAAGAGGCAGAACATCAAGCAAGACCTCACTCCCAAGAAGACTCCATGGATCTTCGTCGGTGGCTCCTACCCGGCCATGCGCGCCGCTTTCATGCGTGAGAAGTACCCTGATACTATCTACGCCTCATTCGCCTCCTCCGCACCCGTCGAGGCCCGCACCGATATGTCTGTCTACTTCGAGCCCGTCTGGCGTGGCTTGAACAGGTACGGCTTCGGCAACTGCTCCCAGGACATCCACGCCGCCATCAACTACATCGACAACCTCCTCGAGAAGAGCCCGGCCAAGGGTGCCGAGCTCAAGAAGCAGTTCTTGGGTCTTGGAGCTGAGAAGAACTCGCACGCCACTTTCGCTGATGCTCTCACCACCCATTTCTCCTACTGGCAGTCATACGGCGTCGACGGAGCTCCATTCGGTCTCCGCGGCTTCTGCGACTGGCTCGAAACTGACCCCTCTGCTGGAAACAAGACCGCCCCTGCTGAGGGTTGGGCAAAGACCAAGGGTGCCAACTACACTGTCGCCAGATGGTCGCAGTTCCCATACCTTGCGGACATGGTGAACGGCTTCTTGGAGACCAACTGCTCTGGCGATGCGACCGTCCAGGGAGACTGCGACTTGGACAGGCAATTCACCGACCCATCCATGATCTCCTGGACATGGCAATACTGCACACAGTGGGGTACGTATACCAGAAGACATGAAAGCTTTTACATCATGCTAACAATCAACCAGGATACTTCCAGTCCGCCAACCTCGGCCCTCAACAGCTCGTGAGCAAGTTCAACAGCCTCCGTCACCAGCGCGACATCTGCCACCGCCAGTTCCCGACCGCAAAGGCGCCTCTCTTCCCCGACTGGCCACGCACCGACCGCACCAACGACGTCTTCGGCGGCTGGGACATCCGCCCCTCCAACACCTACTGGTCCGGCGGCGAGTTCGACCCCTGGCGCACGCTGTCCCCGCTCACCGGTGAGCCCGGCTACCCCAAGCCGCGCGCCTTCACCAACCCGCCCAAGTGCGGAGAGGAGCAGGACGAGGACGACATCTTCGGATACACCCTTCCCAATGCCCAGCACTGCTACGACTTCAGGACCTACTTCGCCGGCGGCGAGATCTCGAGGACATACTTCACCAACGCGCTTGACAAGTGGTTGAAGTGCTTCAAGCCCCGGGGCGGTCACTAAGTAAACAAGCGATGAATCTATATATCCCGGGTACCCAAAGTGCCACCGTTGATAGTCGTCGATATAATAGTGAAATGACGTACGTGAAAGCAAATAACGAAAAAAAAAATATTCAAAACTTCATATGTGCCTGCTCTGCCCCTCAATATTTGTGACATTGTGTACGGTGGTGATCTGAAAGTTTTACGTTGGATCCGTCGTCTTTGGTTCATGTTTTCTTTCCTTCGAATGTTCCTTTTTTTTAATGTGCAATATGTACACATCTACACACCTAGTTTAAGCCGCTTGTATGTTGTATTGATGCTGTGTTGTTTTACATTACATTAACTGTGGTATTCATGAACGTAACTTTCTATAAAACATGTGATAACATTAACTTAAAACTCTACAAAAATAGTAAACGAAAGAATAAGGCATTTAGGAGAGAATTGCTTTTGTGAATTGAGCGCGGTTCTCTAATTTTACGTGGTTATATGGGTTTTCAATACTGTTTTAGGTGCTTGGGGGACGTTGTTCGTTGTTGTATGTAATTGTCTGGCTGTCTGAGCTCTAGGTGTCAGGCCTTTGAAAAAGCTCTTGATAAGAGCGATGACGACATGGCGGCAGCAGTAGATATTGAGAAATGATTTTTTTGGTTTACTTTCACTGCTTCTCTTGCCAATTTATCGTCCATGTTCACATTCAAGACGTCTCCTAAGTCCAGTTATTTGTGTTCCAGTACAGACCACCATATACTTCAATCAGGCATCTTCGCATATCCTCACAGCACACACACGTCATTGGAAACGACAATTTGAACAACGAAGGTTATATTCATATTATTACCTCATAATCTACAACCAGCCCGTCGAACTGGCCGTAGCCATAAGCACATCTACACATATCTTTCTCGGAAATGGGAGCCAGACAAAAAGTAAAAAAAAAGGGTTAGGCATCATGCGCCCATCTCGAACGATTTCCAGGAAACAAAGGAAGAAAAAATATATCCTTCATCCTCCCCATCAAACGTGTGCACCGTAGCGCCCCCCGTTTAGCCAACTAATCATTGTTTGTGTGTGTATGTGTACGGATTTCGACTGATTATCAACCACCTTCTCCCCTCGGCTTTTTTGTTGGAACAGGAAAAAGGGGCAAAGAAATTTGTTTTGAAGGTTATACGATGGAAGATCCAGACCGGACTGGTGGACGGCCTGCGTAAGAAGTAGAAAATGGACCGACTCGAGGGTCGAGAGGATGTAGGCGGGCCCGACCGAAATGAACAAGAAAATTTACAATGCCAGGAAATTCAACATGGTGTCTTCTCACCAACTCCGGAAACGCCACCCGATGGTATGTTTGGCAGGTATGACAATGCTGGCTATGCCAAAGCGACCGTTGCTAACGAAAGGAGCAACATAAGAGTCTATAGCACACGCAACGCGCGCAAAGGAAAGAGGAAACGCTGAACAGGAAAGTGGCGACGAAAAGGAGGGGACAATCACTCCGCGCCCTTTTCGTATTTCACTGGATGGAACAGTGTCGGCCGGATGCAGAGGCGGCCGGTGCCGTTCTCCTCTGCCTCAGGACCGCCCTGGTTGTTCTCCCGCGAACCGAGCCATCGTCTCCACAGCTCAGACGAGAACCCGGCATTGTAGTAAAAGCTGTTGCCGAGCTGGTTGTGTTCACCCCAGCCGAAGACGCTGTCGGTGGGTTTGGGAGGGTGGTTGAAGGTGCCGTCGATGGCGCCGAGGGGCCAGTTGTGGTCGAAGTAGACGGCGTGGGGTGCGTAAACAGCCTTGAGGCCGTGGTGGAAGGCGACGGTCGACGGCCACATCTCGGGGAACATGTGGTGCTTCATGAGGTAGGTCTCGCGGTGCATGGCATCGAGGAGGCGCTTGGATAGACGCGAGACGGTGATGATGGCGCATCGCCTGGGTGGCTCGGGAAGCTCGAGGTCGTAGCCAGAGACGTCGTCACGGAAGACCCAGTTGGTCTTGGCAGGGTCGAAGATGGGGTTGAAGGTGATCAGGTCGGCATCTTCGCCAACTCCCCACTCGTAGTTGTCCTGGACGTACGAGGTCTTAGGCTCGACCTCGGGGAGGGTATCGAGCATGCCAGAGTTCTCGAACTTGGGAGGACCCCAGACCGGCTTCTCATCGCTGTGGTATGTCTCCTCCTCGACCATCTCGGTGAAATTGTGCCACGATCCATGGAGCTCTGGGATATAGTAGCGAGAAGCACGCTCCCAGATACCCTTGCGGGGCTGACGCTTGGCCCATTCACCGATGCGGTTGTTGAACTCCCAGTAGTGACCGCTGAGGCGGAGATCCATCTCCCAGTTCCAGTAGAAGTCGTAGTCAGGATGGGCCTGGGCGAACCACTGCATGGCGAAGTGGGCGCTGCGGTAGACGGAGTGGACGGGAGCCTTGGCGTGGTTGTAGACGTTGTTGGGGAACGGCTCGGGGTAGTACATCCTCATCTGCTGCTCCGACCAGAGGACGGCCATGTTCCAGAACTCCTTGGGGAGGTTATCCTCAATTGTTTTGCGGTAGACCTCCTCCGAAGACCAGATGGGAAGGCTGTCATCCTTGACGTGGAGCAAGAAGTAGACGTCGTACTCGCCACCGGACTTGAGAGCAAGCTCGTTGATCATGGCACGGATGGTCAGGATCTGGTAGTCGCTGTACTTGTAGCCGGTCCAGGTGCGGAGAATGTAGGCATGGCGCTTGACCTTCTCCTTGGCGGTGGGATCGTTCTCGGCAGCCGTGGCGTTCTTCTGGAAACGAATCTTGTTCTTCTCGTGGCACTTCTTCTGTGCTGTGCCCCAGTCAACGTCACGGTAGTCGACCTTCTTCTCCCAGCTCCAGATCTTGTCGGCACCACCAGCCTCGGACTTTTCGGACATGCCGAGACCACCCTCTTCGCGGGAGTACGAGTAGCCATAGGGACCGAGGCGGCCGTAACGTTCGAAGCAGACTTTGTCGTTGATGCCCAGCTCCTCGTAGGAGCCGAAGAAGGGCTCGGTCTGGTTCTGGGGAATGCCCTGGTAAGCGTAGATATCAGGCAACTCGGTCTTGGTCTCCTCGTTCAAGTAGCAAGTCTCGACCCGTTCGTGCTTGTTGAGGTAGGCAGCCGAGTTCCAGTCGGGGTAGGGGTTGAAGGGAGCAATGTCGACGGTTGGCTCCTTGTGTTCCTTGGACATCGTGGGCCACTTTGGCTTGATGTTGTCCTCGGGATTGCTGCTAGTCGATTTTCGGATAAACTCTTGCTCTGAAACATAGTCCCGGTGGGGAACCAAGGTGCGCACACCGTTCCAGAAACCAGTCAACCTAGGTCACGTCAGAACTTTTCGGCTCTTGCTTGTCACGGACGTAGCTTCGCTAGGGGTAAGTAGACTCACCGAGGATAATGTTCCCAATGGTAGAGCTTTCGCTCGTCTGGCCTATTCCGGTCCTCGTTCCATCTATGTCTCCTGTAGACGCTTGTGCCGATCATGGACGCGATGAGGAGGGATGCGACGACGAGGGTGAGGATGCGAGCGAAGGAGAGGCGCGGCCGTTGCAGGCGGCCCACCCATGGTGCTCTGTGTTTGAGGGACTTGAAGGTGGGTGTGCCGAACAGAGGCGATGCGGTCTGGCTGTCGGCGCCGGGTAGCTTCTCGTAATTGAAGCGTGTTCGGATGAACATCTTGTTCTTCATACTTGAAAAACGCGACATGATGTGAGCGGTGGTAGTGATGTGCGTAGATGCGGGTTTTGTTTTGCAAGGCAAGGCAAGACAAGATTGCAATGCGTGCGATGCGTGTATGTCCGGTTCTAGAAATGGACGAGTCTAATGGATTGGGAGTTGTATAAATTAGGGGTGCATCTGCGGCGGCTGGAGAGGACGGCTATAAACCGTGAACCGTGGACCGTGGATGTGAGGCTACAGACAGTAGGCTGTAGACTGCAGAGTGTGGAGAAGAATGGAGAAGGAGGAGGTTTTCAGTCTGCTTATCGAGGAGAAGCGTGTTGCTTGGTTGCTTGGAGGACGAGCCTGGGCGTGTACGCGGCTGGGTGATGATAAGGAAAGACGGGGGGGTGGAGGAAAAGATTAGGGGCTAAAGTGGTATGTGTGTGCTGCTGGAAACGAGCGGAGGGTCGTGAGCGAAGACGACGGCGAAGACGACGACCAAGGCAGGAGGATATGAGCAGAAAGAAGATGAAGAAGAGGAGGAGGAGAGGAGAGAGAGAGAGGAGATGAGAGAAGAGAGGAGGAGAGGAGAAGTCCGGGGCCGAGAGGCGTGGGAGGAGAGTGGAGGTGAAAAAGGATTGGAGGAGGTGAGAGGATGTCCGGGGGGTGGGAGGAGGGTTGAGAGGATTAGGAGGAAGTAGGAGCAGGAGAAGGAGTAGGACTGTAAGAGGAGGAGGACGAGTAGGAGGGAGATGGTCCTGGGAGAGAGAATTGAGTGGGTGAATAGAGAGGCACAGCAGAGACAGGACAGGATTAGGTAGAGACAGTAATAATAAAATATGGATTTGATGTCGGCAGGCGGCGAGAACGCAAGAGAATTGGACGAAGACGAAGACGAAGAAGGCACGGACGGACTGCAGGAGGGAGGAAAGAGCTAACTGCTAACTAGGGGAAGAGCATTTAGGGGGGGGGGGAGGTAGGGGGAGGAAGAGGAGGTTGAAGAAAAAAGGGTGGTGGGAGAGTCACCCTTGATTGGCCACTCAGCCAAAACTAGTGGAGATCCGGGCTTTGCAGGGAAGGTGCGATAGAGAGAAAACGTGAAAAGAAAGAGACAGAATTAGAGGAGGAAGGTACGGATTGGGATGGTAATAATCATCTGCTAATATCTCTACTCTAATTCTGCTCCCAATCTAACCATTTGCGGTGGTTTTTTTCCTTCCTTGGTTGGACGATGATTATTTCCTCAGATCTTCATGGAAAGATAGATATAGTTGTCGATAATTGACGACTTGGAGAGCTTCAAGTTGTCATCTGGAGCTGAGCGAAGGATGGGAGTCGTGGGAATTTCGGGCTGAGGATCCGTCACCCAAGTAATCGCAATAAAACCACCTGACATCCCATGATTCTCATCTCACCCCAATACTCTGATCCCTTCGTGAGGAGATATCGAGCGACAGAATAACAAGGAATCATGTACGGAGTAGGTATACTTGAACAGTCCTAGTCTCTTGTTGGAGTGGGTGATGATGATGAAGCAAGCAGAGGCAGACCCACCAGCATGAACGACACAAGCCTCAAGTCAACATGCACTCCAGCCAAAACAAGAATTTCCAAGGAAAGCCGCCGCCGCTCCCTGATGTCTCCCAACAAGCAAGCATTAATTATCGTTGGCGGTTCGTATCATCTATCAGAGTATGTACGGAGTAATATTCAATTTATTGCCTCAACCATCCCTCCATCTAGTCAGTCAGTCATTCAGTCAGTTGACTGATGGATTGACGTGACGGAATGAACAAACAAACACGTCGATAAATAAACAAATAGTGATCCCAAGAACCGATCTGCGGTCTTCTCCCACGCTCAGGAGACCTTTACCATGGGATGCGATGTATGCGAAGGAAGGTGCAATGGAAGGAGAGTAGGAGGGGGTTTCTCCACCTCCCACGCTCCTTCCTCATCAGCCGCACTCCCGCCTTCCCAACCTACTATCCCTGGGTAGTCACTGCCTTTCTGGTCCCAACAAATACGGAGGATGCCATCACTACAACCTCTTCTTCACTTTACTCCGTAGGTCTCAACGATTCAACTCAATAATACTCCGTACATTCTCGCTGTCATAATTATTTATTGCGCATGTGCTAGGTACGGTGTGGCCAGGTACATTCGATACATGCAAATCATCACTCGATCCAGCGTTTGGGGCACCGTAGTCACCATAGTCACCATACAATTTGGGAAGAGCTGTCGTAAGCTGTCCGACAAAAAGGACCCACTCCTGCCCGTCCACCGGCCGCCATCAGATATCTCCTCTGTCGTCTGTTCTAACAATACGGGCCTTGAATCTTGAATCTTGATAGCCTTACACAGGTGACAGTCCACGGTCCATACAAGTTTTGTAGTGAGGATTAATTGTCCTAGCGCTCTCCACTACAAGTAACTACAAGTTACGAGACTGACACATACTATCCTCCTACTTACCTAGTCGCTGCGCAGGAATTACTCGTAGCCCTCCTGCCCAGCCTCCATCAATGTGTCTGGACTCTGGATCTGCCCTGCGGTGGTTCTTCTACGTTGCCCGCCATCTAATCACCCATATTGTGTGAAAGACCACGAGCTGTCTCAGGCCGCCAGCCTTCGTCGATCCTGCTATCTAATCGCCAGTGCTCCATACTGTGTAGTTACAAGTAGTAGCAGTGGCAGTACAAAACAGTAACATCATTGTACATAGTCCGTAACCACAGGTAAGTCGCAATAAGAGAATTGACCAACTACTGGTATGAAACCCGGCAAGTGTCCGTCCATCAATCACTCAGCAACGCAATACCGCCAGGAACGCGCAACTCCTCGACGATCTCGAGACCCATCTCTCCATCGGATTCCCACTGCACCATGCCCTTCTTGCCCTTGTGCCTGTTCTTGCGCTCAAGTCCTGCTCTTCTCCCCTTTCCCATAGTTACTGCAACAATAATAATACGAGCATAAGTAATCATCCATCGTCTGGCGATCATTGATCGTTCGCAGATTAACCCCTGACTGCTTGAGCCGGTATTGAATTCTATCCTCCTCTTCATTCGTCTTTCAAAGACTTGTATCAGATCAGTCATCTTGCTCTATTTTAATTTGATTAATACAGAACCGGCGCAAAAAGTGGCAAAATCGCGTGCGCGTCTCTGCCAAGCCACCTGTCCCTCGTCTCGCTCCCGCCAGAGGATCCCGGAAGCCCATCCCGGAATAGCTTCACCACTGCTCGTCCGTCCGCTCCCTACAGTATTCAGCACACATCCTGCAGTTTGCATGAATACCATCTTCATAGTCATCATCACCATCATCAATATTGTCACTTTTGCAATTGGCCTGTTGTCGGTGTCTCCGTACACACAATGAACAGCTTCTCTCGAGAGCGGAAGGTCGCTGAAATACGAGCATAGAGCGTCGTGGCTTGATATCCCATCCCGCTCAACGCCTCTATTGCTCTGGTACGGTTCCATGGCTTGGCGTGACATACCGGACAATCTCATCAACAGCCATGCCATGCCATGCCATCCCAAAAATTATTCCTTCCATCCATCCCATCCATCCCATCCCTCGGCGGCCATCCACGCTGTCCACCACCATTACCACCATTACAAAGGGTACGGTACGGTAACACTCCGTACTACGACCGCCAACCATCGCCATCGCCATCGCATCGCCCCCATCGCCCATCGCCCATCGCTCATCGGTCCGCAATCCTTCCAATCAATCGCCGCCCGTCCCAACCAAAACGTCACTAGCTGATAGACCTTGCGCGCCCCTGGTCCCTTTTTCTTTTCGCTGCGCTGCCCCCCCCCCCGGTCCGGGACCGCGACTGGTGTCATGCACCGACGTTGCTGCGCTACCGGCGCCTCCTCGGCTTGGGATGGGTGTGTCGCTTTGCGGCGCGACGTGCCTGGGGAATGGCATCACTACCTACCGAGGAGGTACTCTGTAGATACCTCTTTGTTTGATGCTGTGATTGATTGTCGAAGTGATGTGAATGTGAAGCTGTGATTTCAAAGTGTCATACTAACTCGACCGTCGGCCCATTATCGACAACTTCCTTCCCAGCCTTACGGCATAATTAGACCTCGGGAAGATTAAAAGATCAAGGCAGTTTGGTACGCCGCATTCCCGCCGTATTAGTATGTAATTCTGAAACACCATCTCTTGTGTAAAAGTAGGTATGGTATGTACCACGTTCTCCCAGCGTGGAAATGGATTGATGCGGTTGATTGAAACGTCTGTTTCTTTGTTCGTGGATTATCAAGGCAGTGGAGTGTCCTGCTGCGTACTATTTTTTGATGCTGTTGTTAGTATGAAGTGACGTCTGCACGGTTCAAGCGACGAGTGGAGAGAGTTACGAATTCAATCCATACGCTGTAATAATAGAAAGAGACAAGCAATGAAGGAAAGGATACGTTGTTAACACATTCTTATGGAGGTGGCTCTGTAGGCAGACTTGAGCATTTCAAGTTGTTATTTTACGGGTAGGAAGATGTATGTACCCTTTTCCCGAGTAGGAAGTATGCTCGTGATGTAGATGCCAAGAATTTAGATGTTTGATTGCATGCCAGCCTTGTGGGGTTGTTACGGAAGAGAGTCTTTCCATATGTAACGAGTGACGAGATACACTAGGCCGATACTCTGTAGTTCTGACAAGATAAAGCACAAAAGAAAGGACACTTCCAAAGGCAGCTCCAAGCAAGTGACCCTGTAGGCAGAGGGACTGGAATGTTGGAAAAGCTGCCTGTCGTAGATAGCAAAATATATGTATCCCTGTTCGTTAAGCATGCTTGATGCTCGTGATGTAGATATATGCTAAAATTAGGGTGTTGCCTGAAAGTCTTATGAACGTCTACGGAAAGAAGCACTCCTTGTGTTATGACTAGGGTAGATCTCGGTTTTCAATGATGTGATTTACTCTTGCGCCGAGGTAGGCAGTCTTGCAGGTAAATGTGCTCGTATTGGAAGTTGTGGTCCAGCGTCACCTAAGAGCGTTGATGGGTACGGAGTCTGTAAGGTATGTATAGGTGTTGGAAGATGACGTATTGTCTACTTGAGCTATAAGCCATTTAACAGTGGGAAGATGTTGAGTATTCGGTGATTGGATGATGAAGGGTAGGTGTGAGGTGACCTAAAGATTGGCTTTGATGGTGAATATCTGACATTAGTTCTGTGGTAGGCATGGTTGTCGAGCAGGAGATAGATCTCCTCAGTTCAACAATGGTGCTGTATGCTATGTGGTGAAAGAATGCCTTGTCCATATTGAGGATAGATGGCTTGTATGAACGGTTTGTGTATATGATTCTCAAAAAGTGAGTGTACCAGTAGTGTAGGCACTGCCATGTATTGTGCCAGATGGTTATTCTGTTCGGTTGTCTAGCTATTGTCAGTACTGCTTTCGCTATATAGAGGGTAGACACGTAAAAATTTACACTTGCTAGAGCTTTCAGCATATAAAAGGAATCATACGCATATCTACAACCTCTGATTTGCTGTACCCTATCATTCCTCAGCCTTTGTACCTCAATTGATAGACTATACCTTTTTGATCTTGTCAATGATATGCGTCGTAGCATACAATCATCACATGCTACTTATAAGTTGTCGCTTCACCTACTTCTACTCAACATTTGAACTACCATATATAGCCGGTTGGAAGTAGTCTAAATCCTTCACACAATGGATGTTATGGAAGGACTTCAAAACGCGAATGTGTAAGTGTGGGCACCGAAAACTACCCAAGTTTGGCCAGCCCAACATGCCTACTCTCTCTGTGGGTCGATGCAGAGGACTGCATCTGCCTGAGGCCAGCCTGATTGCTCTTCTGCTAGCCAAAATGATTGTGTAGATTTTCTGCACGTACCCAGTCCCGACCTGATCGCTCTTCTATCAGCACGTCTGCCTGAATTGGGTCACTATCACTATCACAATCACCATACACTACTCTTATTCACTCTGCTCTCAACTCACACTACTCTTAAGCACACTCCTCTTACCCACAACCCTCTTACCTACACTCCTCTTACCTACACTCCCCTTCTATACACTACTCTTCTATACACTACTCTTCCATACACTACTCTTCCATACACTACTCTTCCATACACTACTCTTCCATACACTACTCTTCCATACACTACTCTTCCATACACTACTCTTCCATCAGCCAATGTTACAAGATGGATCCCATCAAAATTACAACTAGCATCACTGCTATCCTCGCTGACACGCAAACAGTTCTTGGGTACTTGAAAGACGCAAAAGATGCCCCAGAAGAACGCAAACGATATACCGCTGAGATCATCAACCTCCGCACACTGCTATTCGATATAGAGGACCACGTTAAGTGGGCAGATATCACTCAACTAGGGTACACTGCTGTCCAGGCTCTCACAGTCAAGGATGGACCTCTCGACCAGTTCAAACAAGCGCTCGAAATGATGCAAGGGGACCGACAAGGGAGGGAAGGTGACACGCTAGTATGGAAATTCGAGAAAGAAGATATTGCGAGTATTTTCAATCGAATGGAGCGTTTGAAGTCGCTGTTGCAGCTTGCGTTACCAGAGGCCAATTTGTAGGTTTCTACTACTACTGCTGGTTGCATCGCTAATATAAGTCAGCAAACTTTTGAAAAGCATCACAAGTGACATCGAATCTGTTCGGGACAATATGCGGGATATTCGGGACAATATGCGGGATATTCGGGACAATATGCGGGATATTCGGGACAATATGCGGGATATTCGGGCCAATCTGGAGAAGGTACTGCAATACCAGGAAGACTATAAGCACCGTCGACTGGTGGAATGGATATCCCCCTCAAAATATCCAAGTCAACACTGGGACATCATGAAGCGCAGAGTAGAAGGAACAGGCCAGTGGTTTTTGGACGCACCTGAGACGGCAAAATGGCTCACCGAAGTCAATGGAACCCTCTTCTGCACAGGAATGCCGGGAGCAGGCAAGACTATGATAGCCGCTATCGTGATTGACCACCTACAGAGATCAACGAGGCACAACTTGGATGGTTTGGCTTATGTGTTCTGCAACTATAAACTTCGAAAGGAGCAGGATGCTCAAAGTATGCTGGCGGCCATTCTACAGCAACTAGTACGTGCTCGTCCATCGGCTGCAGAACCTGCAGAACAACTACACAAGCGGTGTACTCTCAGGGGAACCCCACCGTTACTTGACGAAATCTACAGCGCTCTTCAGGGTGTGCTCCACCATTACTCTACGACCTATATAGTAATTGACGCCCTGGACGAATGCCGAGAGAATGTCCGCGATACTCGTGCATTCCTTGCCAAACTCCAAGCCCTACAAGCTGGACGAGATCTTCGCCTCATGGTTACCTCACGGTTCATACCATGGATTGAAAAACTATTTGGCGAAGCGACGAAGTTGGTGATTCGGGCCAACGAAGAAGACGTGAAGCGCCTCGTTGCAGATCGATTGCCCGATTGCATTGAACGCAATAAACGCAGTGAAGAGCTGAAAGTCATGGCTCAAGCAAAGATCGTGGAGGCGGCAGACGGAATGTATGTCTCTAGTTCGATTTTAATTAGCTAGCTAGGCTAACTTACTGCTAGGTTCCTCCTTGCTCGACTGCATGCAGATTCACTGTCGGAGATGATATCGGAGTTAGAGTTTGTGGAGTATCTTGAGGAGATCTACAATGACTCAACCGCAATCGATGCTGCATACAAAGATACTATGGCTCGAATTGGAGGCAATTGAAAGATGACCGGGAATGGGCCAAGAACGTATAGCATGGATCACCTTCGCCAAAAGACCGCTTACCACAGCTGAAATTTGCTGTATTCTAGCAATAGACCCTGAGGAAGGAGGGATTGATCCGGAAGGCATATGCCGTGTTATCTACGTGTGCAGGTTTCGTCGTTCTTGATCGGGAGAGTTCTGTCGTCCGTCTCGCACACCACACTGTGCAGAATTATTTCGAACGGATCAAGGGTGCATGGAGACCATCAGCACGGGAGCAGATCGCTAACGCATGCGTGACCTATCTGTCCTTGAAAGAGCTATCCTGGGAAGCGAATGGGGGTGAGGCAATTGTCAAAATGCTGCTTTACGCCAGCAAGGTAAAAGTAGACTTAAAATATGGCGAGTCGTGGGATGCAGAGCGGGAGCGAAATATCATAGCAGAACTGCTTCAATCCTATCAGGTTGCGTACGGAAAGTAGCCACGTCAAGCTACCCGCCTGTTAGCCTCATATATTTTCTGTGCCCGAATTAGCTATGTAGGAATATACGGAAATCATTCAAGAGTAGTGCAAAGCCTTACAAATGAGTATTTTTGACAGAGGATTGCTACCGGTTGACACCCCAAAAAGCTCTGCCAGCATTTGAGCATGTGTGGACAGTTGTTGGCACAAATTATTACGAGGTGGATAGCCCGACGTGTCGACAAAATACACCCTGTGGCTTGATTATCTGGTGTAATATAAGAATCTTTAGTATTCAAGAGCGGTACGGCAGCTTTCCTTCGTTTTTCCCCCTTTGGAGTATGCCTTGGGATGAAGTGATTCATATTGTCGCGTATAGACACCTCTGTAGTAAGGGGCATCACAGGCACGACCCGCAATTGGTGGATAGATAGTATAAGCAGATGTTTCTCTCTATCGATAGGCCTTGGGGGGTAGGGAGATGATGCCTCAATCTCTCTCGGCAGCCCTGATCGATCTATCAATGCCCTGCGTATTGCCTTTCCCCATACACGTGATCCCCGAATAGCCTCATCTAACCTGCTATCCCACAATATAGTCATCGAAAATCACCCATTGTCTATATAAACTGTGCAAAAATTCACCAGTATTGAGTACATATGTAGAGTGGCAGCTGAAACGGCCATTCTTCCGCCACGGAGGGTTGTTAATGCGAACCAGTATCGTCCATATGTGCCACGGTGACTGTCCGTCTGCCTCGTTGGTCCCTCCAGATCAGCTTTGGACCAGCTCTGGTGCTGAGGGAATAATAGAGTAAGTAAAATTCAACCAACTGAAAAGTAGTCGATAAGAAACTATTCCATTCACTTCTGCTCATCTCTCTGAAACTCATGAGGAACTGCATCATTCTCTTACACAGGAACGAATAATATACAAGCACTTTTCCTTTTCCTATCCAATGTCATACCAAGGTAGAAACCTGCTCAACAGCTCCAAAAAAACCCAAAACAAGACAATTTTACAATCTGTCGTCGCCTGTCTGCCTGCACATGCCGTCTGTCTCAATCTTTGCCAAACATCATGTCTCACGCTAGATCCTCCCTTCTCCTACTACCAAAGCTCTCCTGTCCACCCCCGCAATCGCTATCCGTCTCCCTCTATTTATGTTTCATTTCCTTCTTCATTTCCTTCTTCATCCCTTCGAGATGACTACTCTTCATACCCTTCATATCACTCGCCCCGCCACTGGCATCAGACAGCGTCCTATGATGTTCTAGAATCAAACATGTCAACATCAATTGACCAAACCCTGCCCGTTTCTCTCATCCCACTCACCTTTTACAGGGCTGTCCAGCGGCGCGATGTGCGTGTGATCCATGTCGTTGTCCTCGCCGCACACGCCGTGGTCCGTGTGCGCAAAGTGCGTCTTCGTTGGTGAGGCGAGAGGGTCGATCTTCGCGCCAGATATCATGGCGTCGTAGTCTGCTTCGCTGTTTTGGTTGCTTTGTTAGTTGTCGAGGGTGTGATGTTGAAGGGTGTTGATAGCTAATATCACATTGCAAGAAGGCGGGTAGCCGGCAGATAAAGGGGAAAGCAGAGGTAAGGTTCACCTTGACATTGTGAGGTTGTATATCTTGAGGAATGGTACTGGTTGTTATCCCGTTTAGTGTTTATAATTTCAAAGAAGTGTTTTATATTTGTTGGGAGGAAAAGGAGATGGGATGAGAGGGGATTCCGCCGGTATCAGCGGCACGCTTTATGGGGAATGGGGATGGTGATGGACCCTGGCGGTAGATGACATCGTTTCCCGTCGATGAAAGGCGGGGTTCCAGCGACTGATCGATGAGCTCAACGGGATCGTTCGAGAGGGGCTCGTGACGGATTATAGAGGGAGAGGCCTCGACCGTGTGTTTCGTAGTCGTCCTTTTCGATGTCCAACGTCCAGGAAAGCATGCTTTGGTGAGGTGCTCTCTCGATCTAAGGAGAGTCGATTGCAGTCCTGTTGCCGCAGAGATTTCGACATTGACATCTGCCAGTATAATTGAGTATATGAATGAGTTGTACATTCAGCAAAAAACCATCCCTATATTACTTCTATATATTAAAGTAGACGTCCCAATCTGGCATCCCATTCACCATCCGGAGCATCTGACCAATCAGATCGCACGAACCCCCACCAAGGTCCGACCTTCGCACATCCAACCACCAACCACCGTGGGGTAAATTTGCCAAGGCCGCATTCCGAATTTCGACTCATCATCAGAAGAACATTGCCGCCAAAGCGAACAGCGCCCTCCAAATTCCGCTACGTCGATTCAAACCCTCCCAAACCCAACTCCCACCTCAGTTCGAAGAACAAGATTAGAAAAATCACAAAAGGCCCTGTAAACATGTCGGGCGGAACCCGGGGCGCCGTCCCCCTCCACACCAAAAACACAGTGGCGCAAGACATGCTGACCCATCTGTTCACGAAGCCCACCCTCAATTCCGCCGAAGACTTTCCCTCCGTGCCTCAGCCGGAGATCAAGGCTGCGCTCGACAGGCTTGCCAGCAGGTCCATGGTCGAATATGTGACTATCGACTCCGAGCAGGCGACCCTGACGCCAGAGGCCGAGGCCATTGTCCAGGAGGGCAGCCACGAGTTTAAGGTCTGGAGCGCGGTGAAGCAGGCCGGGAGGATTGCGATCAAGGATCTTCCTGTACGTCATTTTTATTCTCTTCTTATATGTGGGTTGGGAGCTGGATTTAGATTTCGAGGATTTTGGATTTACACGTAAAGAGATGTAGCTTGGCGGAATCGAGTGGCACAGACACGGTACAAGAGAACAGCAGAACTGACAGGAATGTTTAGAATTTCGTTGGCGCGGATTCCGCAAGGGTCGGCTCGGGCAATGCGTTCAAGAACAAATGGATCAAGAAAGATGGCGACTCGTTGGTGCTCGTCGCGGAGGAGGTGAAAGATGTAACTCGCGACAGGCTGAGAGAAATTCAAGATACCAAGACACTCTCCGATGCGAAGCTTCTAAATGACTACAAGAAGCGGAAACTGGTCACCTTCTCAAAGGTCATTAGCTATACAATTAACAAGGGACCCAAGTACGCGATCGAGATGCCCGTCGAGGTCACGGATCTGACAGTGGAGATGATCGCGAGTGGAGAGTGGGAGAAGGCGAACTTCAAGGGTTATAATTTCGCTGCGCTAGGTGCTCCGCAGAATGCTGGCTCTCTACATGTGAGTGTGAACGTTGAGGTGGATTATCTTTGCGCTGATGAAATGGTAGCCTTTGAATAAAGTGCGCACTGAGTTCCGCACCCTTTGTAAGTTCAGTTACATGAGAGCATGACTGGACACTACTGATTGGGGCTTTCAGTCTTCAACCTAGGTTTCACAGAGATGCCTACAGGCCACTTTGTCGATAGGTAGGGGCTTCGTTTCTGGATATCATAAACGAGAAACGGTTCTAATTTATGGCCAATAGCGCTTTCTGGAACTTCGAGGCTTTATATGTCCCCCAGCAACATCCTGCCCGTGACGCGCAAGATACCTTCTTCATCAGCTACCCTCCGAAATCCGACAAGCCACGCGCAGATCCCTACACAGACAACACTTTGGATGACATCGAGGCAGGTGCCCGAAGGCTTTACGCTGCCAATGAAAAGAGAAAGAGGGTGCCGAGGGACTACGAAGCATACTGGGAGAATATCAAGGCAGTTCACGAGAACGGTGGCGATTTTGGCTCTATTGGATACAGGTACTCTTGGTCGGAAGACGAAGCGCTTCGTCTTGTCCTGAGAACACACACAACGGCCGTCTCGACAGCCGTTTTGCACCGCCTTGCAGAAGACCCTCGGCCTGCCCGGTACTTCTCGATCGATCGTGTTTTCCGTAAGTCTATCCTTTATGTTGGCTGCGTCAAGTCTGCATCTGTCCTCAATTGGAGGTAGGATGCATAAGCAGAAGAGTTGTCGCTCCTGAGTCGATTCTGAACTTGTCGCTGACCAAGATCACCACAGGTAACGAGACAGTCGATGCAACCCATTTGGCCGAATTCCACCAAGTCGAAGGTGTTATCGTATGTTCCCCTAACCCCCGTTCTTTCCAAATCCGTTGAATCGTATTGACAAAGTTAGGCTGACTTCGGCCTGACATTGGGTGGCCTCATGCGCTTCCTCGAGGACTGTACGTTCATTCTCCTCCCCGCCTCTAAATAAACGCAACTAATTCCATAACCAGTCTTCTCCAAAATGGGTATCGACGGCCTCCGCTTCAAGCCCGCATACAACCCATGTAAGAGCAGTCAGCGCCACCAATGCTAAAACACAACTAACTCTACTTCAGACACCGAGCCTTCTATGGAGATCTTCGGCTACCATACTGGCCTAGGTAAATGGGTCGAGATCGGAAACTCAGGCATGTTCCGACCCGAAATGCTCGGTATGCGCATCCTCTCCCTCTTCCACACCACCGTCTTCTAATAAACCCCGTAGAACCAATGGGTCTTCCCCGTGACATGCGTGTATACGGCTTTGGTCTCTCGCTAGAGCGCCCCACCATGATCAAGTACGGCGTAAGCAACATCCGTGAGCTACTTGGACACAAGGTCGACCTCGGATTCATCCAGAGCAACCCAGCCGTCCGGCTAGATAAGAATTAAACAACTAAAGAAAGTGCATCAGCCTTTCTTGCAAAAAATGGAGGAGTGAGAGAATGAGCAGAAAAAAGAGAAGTGAAAAGAAACGAGAGAAGGGAGGTTTCGAACGACGTTTCGAAGTCACGTCCATGCTCATGTGTGTGCGTGTAAATATTTCTGCTTGAGGTTGGTTGGGAGGAAGGGAAGAGTTCCCTGTATGACGACAATGATACCGGAATTAGATGTCGATTTGATTAGAAATTATGTCAAAATTCTTTTTCAAAGTCCTATCCTCGATACGGGCAGGTCAAGGGGGCGGCAACCAGTGGTCGGTTGATGGCGAGTAAGATATATCCCTCTGTCAGAAAAGACAAGAATAGGGCACGAACATGAAAACCAAAAAAGAAAAATAGAATCAATGTTTCCTTACAAGAATGAAGACTGAGAATTGTGAATGGCACGGTCTGGACGCGATTTTTTCCCTTGATTTTGCAGTATTAAGCATTTTGGCCTGGTTGCCCTAAGTTTTGACAAACTATTGTGCGAAACTATGTAAGGTCGAACTCTGTATTTCTTTTCCCGTTCCAACGTTCATTCAGACGATTGATGCTTCCCCTCAGTTCCGTACCTTCGTCCGCGACTGGAGGGGTGAGGGAAAACCGAGGATACATGTTGAATTAGAGGGACAATCGTATGCATGCATATCCCGGCACTGTTGTTGATGTGTTCAGTGCTGCTGCGGTGTAGCTTTGACTCCGTGTGAATCGAGGCTACTGGAGCTGTTGAATTTCCATTTGCGGGATGGGATACCGGGCGTATGCCACCACGCTCGCGGGGTCTTGTTGCGCGCACTCTAAGGTTCGAGGTACTTTTCCCATAGCCAGGAAGCAATCTCCGAGTAGCGTTTTCCCAGTGATGCTTTGCTTCTGGTGTCTGTGGCTCGTCCATCCTACAATAGTGAAGAAAGTGGTCGTCCTCACTTCTCCCCTCAGATGTGCGTTCTCAGCGGCTGGAGAGTGAAGTTCATCTCACTTCCTTTTCCCACGACGGACCTAGCGTTCAAGCACCCTTCGCCTCAACCTCTACGCCATCTTGACCCTCCTCCGTTCCCTTCCCTGCGACCTCACCAACCCACCCCACGCTCCTTCCCCTCAAATATGTCAACCCATCCTGCCCCAATCCGAACGCCAACCCGACCGCCAACCCAAGTCTGATCGTCCTCGCAGCCGTGACCATGGGGAACGCATTCCAAGCGCTCCAAATGCCGCCGGTGACCATCCCCGCAATCCCACTGCTCACAAAGTCTCTGCTCCTCTCCACCGCGCCGCCCATGTCCCGCATATCCAACTCATCCACACCCTCCATTTCCGCCACCGTCCTACCCGCCTTCCACGTCCCGCGGAACACGTCGATCGATTCCTCGAGCACGAAGAATATCGACGTCCACGCCGCGAGGTACCCGCCCTTGCGCACCCCGACTACGATGCCCTCCTTTGCTTTGTAGTAGTTCTTCGACTTGTGGTATAAGTACCAACCCGGTTGGGAGATGGGTAGCCGGTGCGCATTCTCGGCTCGGAAGCGGAGTGAGGCCAGGTGGCCCGCGTGCGAGGTCCCAAGGGTAAAGCCGCATAAGAAGGATGAGGAGAGTGCGAGGAGAAGCCGTCTGTCGAAAGGCATTCCGAGCCGTTCGGGGGAGCTGCGGTATAATAATTCTGCTGGGGATGTCGGGGAGGAGGACGGCGACGAGGATACAGCCTCAGTTGCGGCTTCGAGGTCGGCCATGGTGGAATATCGAGTGGTGTCGTCGTAGTTGTCGAAATATGTGAAGATCCTTTGAGGAAGTGCGGAGGTGGTGCGGAGGTCGTTAACGGTGCAGGACTGCGGTCGTAGGCCAAACTAAGCAATTGGCAATTGTATGACAGTGAAGATTATTATCTAGAACGCCTGATATGCGCTACTTTTGCGCAGCGGAAGAGACAAGCGGCTACTGTTGAAAGTGTAGGTGGAGTGAGGCTAACTGTGGAAGCTCGAACATGGACGTTTTGATGCCAAGGCTTCTGTGCAGGGATCATTGCCCTAATCCAATGCATCGCGACTACATCACCCCGCTGCCTTGCACCAGCACTAGGATCTGAATAACTTCGCGTTGTTTCTCTCAATGTGATCATGATCCTACGATGATGCGATTTTGACCATAATTACCAACAAGAAGAAGCCTCTTCAAGACCCGCATCGTCCCCCAACCCCCCCAAAAATACGACCACCAATAACTACAACGCCTTCTCGAGCGTCCTCGCGATCAACAGCTGGGTAGGTACTCACTTCCCCAATTGATTGCTTCCTTGAACTTATGACCGAACCGTCCAAGTCGCCCGACAGAAAACAATGGTCGAACCATCCCCACAAACCTGGACGCTACGTCTCAAATCCTACAAAACCACCGTCTACCTTCACGTCGACCCCCTCTCCACCTTCACCTCCATCAAACAAGCACTCTTTGATGCTCTCGCGGAAACATCGCTAGTCTCTACCACGGGCGAAACTATCACACTCCCCGACTCGTCGTCAGATATACAGCTCGGAAAGCCCGTGAATACACACGATCCGAGAGCTGGTTTCTTGCTGGGAGAATGGGAGTACCCAGATCAAGACTCAGACGAGGAAATGGATGGGAACGGCAAGGGAAAGGGAAAAGCGAAGGGGAGGGCGAAGAAGACAGCTAATGGTGCCGAGAATCTGTCTTCGTCAAAGCACTGTCCCAAGGGCGCTGGCCTGAGGGAAAACGCTGTGCTGGCTTTCAGGTGGAGAGGCGATGGAACTGGCTGGGAGGATGAGGAGGACGAGGCGAGTATGTGGGGTGTTAAGATCCCGAGCTTTGAGGATGGGTATGGGGTCGAGAATGAAGGGGATGTCGGGGGAAGACCGCAGTTTGAAGGTTGATTTCCTTGTATTAAAAAAGGCTATAAGGGTTGTAATGACAATAATGAACTATTAAAACAGTGTAGACCATGAATCATCGTCGAATATCCACCTCGGCTTTGGTGTAGCGCGAGGAGTATGGACCAGAGAACTAGACAAATTTTCCTTAGCGGTTATAAAACTCACTCGGCCTTCAGGATCATCAAGTCTCCTTCTGTATTTCGCCCGAAAGTTGCCCGGTATGTCACGGCTAGCTTCAACAAGTCGCCGTCAGTCTCCTTTTGTCTCAATCCAATCTCCCCTTGAATCTTTCTCCACTCGTCTGCATTCCAGCCGTCTAAACCGTCTGCCAACAGGGCTATGTTCGAATTCTTGAATAAATATGGCTTCTTAGTCGACTTCCATGCAGTCAATACTAGGAATACCGCCGACAATAGTACCAGCAGCAGTGGCATGATGAACCATTCCCACCGAACTTGGTAGCGCGTCTCATTTCTCATTGCCCACCCAGTGACGTTAACATGATTCGGAGACGCAGTGCTCTGTAACATATTCGTCATGGCACCGGCCACTCGTTCAAAAAATTTTGACCATTTTTGCTGCTGAAATACAGCACCGTAGTCCGGTAGATCCTCTGTCAATAGCTTGGTAGCGTTTCGCCGCTGTGAGTTGAGCACGCGTGCTGCTTCGCTGTAATTCAATTCAAAATTTGGCCATTTGTCAGATGTTCCGAAATTCGGGACGACGTCGAGCATGATTGTATCGTTGTGGTTGTGGTTGTCGTCGTCGCGATGTATCGTGAGTTCGGCGTCAATGATTTGCTCAACTTCCAGCTTTCCGTTGATGATCCGTGGCTTCATATACCATTTTGCGCACATTTACAGCTTGCAGTGGGAGACTCTCGCCGGAAAGTCTTTGATTGTCCTATAATCTTGCATTGCAGCCTGCTGAGCGGAAGGCTGCAAGCAAAACATTTCTGTGAATATTGGGAAGTCGACTTTTCCCGAAGATTTAGGCACACAGCAAGAGACATCGTTGAAATCAAGACCACGTTCGAGCCCTGATGAAGATCCGCCATTCTGTGTAGGCGATATGGCGCTGCATTGAAAGGGTAAAACATCATTGCTGTCTACGATCACTTCTATACTAGTGCCAGCGAGCGTGATGTTGCAAAGTCCAGAATATTGGGCGTAATGGGAATCGGGTAAGTGGGTGATGATATCTTTCACTTCATTGAAGGATAGATTTGTCTGTATCGACGGTTTGAGCGCATTCTCATGGAATGATAAATTTGTCTGTGTCGACGGGTTGCGTGCTTTTTCATCCCATATCCACAGGGTGTAGTTACAAGCCTTTGTTTCGGAATTGGATCCCCATTCCTCGGTGTTGCAATCACTGCACACAGCTAGCGACTCGTATGTGCCGAAAGAGCACTCGCTGGTTGAGCAATCATATGTGTTTGGAAGGCCGTTTCGCCCCTCACGGATGTTAGTTTGCATATCAAACAGGAACCACGTGTTCACTGTATGCTCCAGTCAGCTGTGATGATTGAACTGTACCCTCATGCAGGGAGAACTTTGATCTACCTACACTGCTCATCACCCGATATGCCAGTTCCAAATTCATCTCTCAACGCAAGTAAACTTGAAATGTTTGCTGTTGCGTCCAGAATCGTCTTGTTGGACGTTGAGACATTTATGACCTGCTGGGCGAAAGGCTCAAAAGTGAGGAAGGCTACGGTAAGAAAGGCTCCCAAGCATGGAAGAAGTGCCTTCTCTTTTGCCAGATGTCTTAGTATCATCAGTGAGCCCCATGGGCCTCTGCTTGCTTCGTCAAACACATCCAAATGCTGGACATAACGAGCCGTGGAACTGTCGAAGTGGATCCATTTGAGTTGGCCAAGTCCTGAGGTTATGGGCACGAGCATGGCTGATTTTGCGACGGTGGAGAATACGGATACCAGAGCATTAGGCTGTATGGGAAGCTTCCAGTCCTCAATAGGTTTTTTGTTTACCTCGCATAGAACCGCTACTGCCAACGCAATAGATATAATGCCCGTTGCCATGCTAGCGCACTCCCAGCCCCAATAGGATGGATTGAAAAGCTCTGAGAACAATCCACTGTCCAGAGATAGCCTTTTGAATTCTGTGAAGATTTCCGAACAAGATTTCCTCGAGGTTTTGTCGGCCGCTGCAAGAGGCCGAAGAGTGGTAGAGACGGCAGGGTCGGTAGATAGATGGAATTGGAACTGGAATTCGCCAGAAGAACTCGAAATGAATGGACAGAGGACTGGAATGTCTTGTTGAAGCTCCATGTTTGAAGCCATCTTCGCTTCTTGGAAGGATTTGCGTTGATTCTCCTCTGCCTCTCCTCAATTTACTGTATCAAATGACATTATGATTATGCTGGACCTATTTCGACATTTGAAGGATACACTTTGAACGTCGAAAAGGAGAACTTTATAATTGATAGCCAGGTCTGCAGGTGGGGCCAAATCTTACCGTTCATTTCATCTCTGTTGATTACCTACCTAGGTAAGGAACTTAATTAATGGAGCTGAAGGTGTCCCTTAATTTCGCCTGGTTTGTACCGCGTGATGTGGTTTATTTCCGCCTTGGGAGGTTTGCCTTTTTTGAGGTGTCTCCTAATTGCGCATAGAGGCTTACTGCGATCTACAAGAACCTACAGAGGGTTGGCACGTCGGGCAGGCCCTATGCTAGTATTTTATGCCTACAACAGTGTCTTAGCAACGTTTATTGCAAGCAGTTAAGATTGTTTACTAGCTAGAGTACATTCTTAAGTAGAAACTTTGGGTATAGAAAATACATGAAATTAGCAGGTAGCCCGACGTGCCAACCCTCTGTACTTTCAAGTTACGACTGAGGACACTTATCTTGGACCAATGAGTGCACATCGACATCAAGCAGGTACGCGAATCTACCCTGCACTGCAATGATACAACAGACAATCATAGAATGTGATCTAGTCGACCACATGTACAAACGAATGTACGAATCTCGCAGACGAAAGGTTCCAAGAGTCCAAGACGTACCTCGATATCAATCTTGACGAGTAGATGCATTTCTCATTTTACCTACAGCACTCTCTTCGCAAGAAACATGCCACTTCATAGCTTACTCTGACCAGCACCCTCCGTATCCGCAATCCTAAAGACATACTTCGTCGCACTCGCCTTCCCATCCCTCAAGTTCTCCAACGCGCCCTGCAGACCCGCCAACCCCCCAGACACAACCTCGAAAGGATGCGGAGTGAACCAACCCTCCGCAAGCCCCCTCGCCAAGTACCGGAACCAGACGTACGCGAAGTCCTTCGCGTCAGAGTGCGTAGACCCAACGCTCGTGATGGTCTGCTCGACGCCCTCGGGAATGCCTTCGTAGTTCTTGCCGGGGAGGACGAAAGTGATTTTCCCGCCCTTCTCCTCGAGCACCTTGACGATGTTGCCGTAGCTGCCATGCTCGGAGACGGCGTCGAAGGCGTACCAGAGCTTTTGGCCGTTGAGCGCGGAGCGGATGTCGGATACGATCTTGGAGTCGTCCTGGCGGTAGTCGATGACGGTGTCGCCTTTTGAGCGGTCGATGAGCTTCTCTACGTAGGGAATTCCGCGCCCAGCGACGGCGATGATGGGGTGGATGCCGGCTTGCTTTGCGAGCTTGATTGCGTAGGCTCCGACTGCTGACGCGCCGCCGTAGACGACGAGAGGTCCAGTGTCGGCGCTCTTGGGTACCCAGGGCTGGGGCAACTTGAGCCGAAGGAAGAGGCCGATTGCTGCTGTCATGGCTGCTAGGGGAAGTGTTGCCGCTTCTGTTCCAATGAGTCAATTGGTCACCTCTTGAAGATGTGTACCAAAACAAGGCAACTGACCTTCGAAGGACACATTGTTCGGAAGGAGAAATGTGCTATGACTCCATCCAAGAGCATACTCCGCGTAAGAACCACCCTTCGTCCTCATCTCATGGAAACTCGCAACTCGATCCCCCTTCTTGAAGTCCCAGACATTCTTTCCAACCGAATGGACAATTCCTGCGATGTCATCACCACCATTGTTGGAGTCACCGAGCCATTGCGGAACTTTCCTATACAAACATCAATTTCTTTGTCCAAGATTTTTGAATTTCACATCTTACCAATCTTTCGGATTCGACCCGGACACCACGACCTGGATGAGCACCTGGTCGTCCTCAGGTTCCGGGATGGGGGAGTCCACGATCTTGACGACGGGGCCTTTCGACACGTGCGCTTCCTTCATGCTTGCGACCGTGAGATGTGTACACAATAAATATTTCTTTACCAAATTGGGAGTTCGGATCAAGATTATCAATTCTACTTCGTCGACAACAGACACTACAAACTAACAAGTAAAAATGGTTCAGATGAGGCGCGTCGCGTTCCCTAGCGGCGGGGGTTACCATTTATACCTCCCTCAAAGTCCATCCTTAACTCCAGCACCTTAGTGGCGACTGGAATCATGACGTTGATTGCGTGATATCGGCCGGGGGAGGGGCTCCAAAAGTCGCAATAGTGGGGTTGCTATCTGCCTGTCTCTCTGACCTCTCGCATCTCGACCATCAATTAGTAATGGCATTTTCACCAGATCAATGGCAATCCTTTTCCTCGCGACTCGAAACAAGCATGTTGGCGGTTTCGAGCTGTAGAGAGGGGCAGGTAACTACGTAGTGACGTTGCCGAACTTAGCCGGCTCCGTTTGGTCGACGACGCCCGCCAGCAAGTCGTTTCCCTTTGATGATATGGGAAAGTTGCACTTTCGAAATTATTTTTGTCAGCTTGTGCGAATGACTAATTAATCAATTGAGCCTTTGATTCCTTTGCTTTGGATGTCGTGGTGATGAAATCTATTCTTTCGAGTCAAGCTGGTGGCATCTCATCCTGCAAGATTGAAGGAGAAGTTCACAAGATGCATCATCTTAATTGTGTTTGCAAAATTGAGCACTTTGATTTCGATCCTTCCAACAGACTTCAAAGGATGAATCCATGTGTCCTGTCCTATCGTTGAAATTTCCAAATGCAGCACTGTACCTCGGACATGCCCCAACATCACGTCAAGATCGATCTACAACGTCTGAGTAGCGGATGCTAGTCAATTAGTGTCAGATCCGCCGAGTGCATGACACGTGCGACGCGATACCATATAACCAACCCGCATTGAAATACCAAGGCTCTCACGAACGACCTTAGACGACAATGTCATTCACGAGAACAATCATCAAAAGAAAAATAGACGGGTAGTCGTAAAGAGTAAATATATATGCAATTGGATATCGAGAACACTTGGTATTCTGGACACCTCTTTCTTACGAGATAGAGGAAACGCACCTCAACCATGCCCTTTCCTTCTGGCACCACAAGATATAGAAACACTTGAACGCCCATAGACCGTGAGTCCTATAATGAAAAGAAAACAAAGGACACCAAAAAACACCGAACCTCCGGCCATGCTAAAGTAGGGTTTTCTTCCAAGATTTATGGGCGAACAATGGGAAAATTCAGACATCCAATCATCAAAAACGCCAGTCACTCGCTTACACTCTGCCCTTTGAAACGAGACTGCAAAAACACCTGGTATAATCAAATGGAGTATTAGGAAGAAGCGAAATCCACAGTCATGCCAGCAGATCACAACAATCGACCCGCGGTGCTGTCCTGCTCTATCACCGACGGATACTTTTGGGAGAGATACCTCAGCGCCAGACGCTCTTGGGACCACCCGCGAGGCTTCCGCGAGAACCACTAGTCAAACGTACGGGCTCTCTCTTGAGGGCTGAGCTGTCTCGTTGGCGGTCTTCACCAGCCATGGTCATGGTGGTTCGTCGAGCGGCACCTTTGACGATCGGAGCAGTGCGAGGGCTCAGAACACTATTCTGCCAGCCCTCACCTTCTCGCTTTCCCATACGCCGCGCTGCTCCAGCGGAGAGCATCGAGTTCTCGTTGGGTGGGCTGCACGATGTCGCAGCGGTGGGGCTTCGACGTCGGTGGGCACGACTGGCATTGGCAGAAATGCTACCATTTGTCGATGAGCGTCGTCGCATAGCGCTTCCAATCTTGCGAGCATCAGAGCTGGTCCATTTCTCTTCATCAGATCCGGATGCACCGCTCTCCATGGGCGTGCTGTCCGAAGAGGCCGTCATAGTCTCTGCATTGCTAAGAGAGGATAGACGGATGGTATTCGTGCCACTCTCGCGCAATGGCGACAAAGGAGAGCGCTCCGAGTCGGAAGAAAACGTTGTCATGGTAGGAGGTGGTGGTGATCCATCCGACTTCTTTGAGAGAAAGCCAGCTTGGAAACGGCTGGGACGGGCTTTGAGTTCTAGGGAAGCTTGCGGAGGGCTGGGAACCGGAGAGGAACCTTGCTGTTCAGGAACGCTCATGACACTGGGAAGGGTAGGTGGCGGCAAGTCCATTGACGAACTCGTTGGTGTCGCCTCGAACTGCTCGGGGGTCTTTTGAAACTCGGCCAAGGTTCCATCCTCGGTGTCATCCCTCCAGCGCACGGCACGCTTGACCTTGGAAGGTGACTTCTTCTTGGGCGTGAATTGAACACCCTTCTTCGGCCCGGCCACTTTTCTGCGGCGTGGCGAACCCTTCATAGGTGACGCTGTGAGGTGCGGTGCTTCCATCACGGTGGACAATGCTGGCATCGCGATTGGTTTCATTGGCGAGGGATCCTTGATCTGGACGGGCTTTCTCCGCTTGGGCGTTCCTTTGTTGCTCGGGGCAAAGTATTCTGTCACTGGAAGGTTGCGGTCCGGTCGAATCGCTTGCGCCGAAGCGTTGGTGCAGGAGTTCATGATCTTGGCGAGGACCTTCCTGGCAGCCTGGATAGCATCCGCTTCTTCCATCATCGTGATCTGGTTGAGGATGGCGACTGTTTCCAGATGAGCTTGCAAAAGCACCTGCACAATAGCTGCATCGCCACCCTTGTCTTGGTCGAGCATGGCCATGTATGCTTCCCTGTCTGCGATCGACTTCAACAGTTCGTACTCACGTGTGAGATTTGCGGCATCATGGCTATCGGTAGAACCGTCGACCTCGGTGAGTTGTCTCAGACCAATTTGGAGGGCAGTATCGAGACCGCTAGTCCAGTAGGTCCTCTCAATCTTGCGGTGGCAGTGCTGTCTGGTCTGCTCAAGCTCAACTGACACTCCTACCGCTTCCTTTCGCATGGCACTGAGAGCCTCTGGCGCATCCTCACCTTCACGATTCTCGCAGACGGTATCGAATGCAGCGATCCAAGATTGTATCAGGGCGACACGCTTTTCGGCCTGCTTCAGGGTCTTCATTGTCATTAGACGGGCCCGGCGTTCCTCCGCTGAATCATCATACGCCTGGCGCAATCGGAGAATGGCTTCTCGGAGGACGACTTCCTTCTTTTCGGTCTGCTTTTGGAACTTGATAAACGCGCTAGCATCGTTGTCCTTCTGTTTCTTCATCAACTCATCGATCAGCTGCCGCTGCTCATCAATCTTCTTCAAGTAATCCTTCACGTGGCGGTTGACATTGAAGACGTTCTTGGTGACCTTGGTCTGGATGTTCTTCGCACGATTGGCGTATCGGAGTGTGTTTTGCGTCTCGTCGAAATGTGCGCTCGAAGGACTGACGCAGACAATCATGACAGTGCGACAGTTACCTCCCAAGGAAAACTTGAGCAGACGGGTGAGCTTCGAGTTTCGGTACGGGATATGGTTCCGAGTTCGTGGATCGCAGAGGGCGTTGATACAGCTACCCAGTGCGAGCAATGATTTGTTGATGTTTGCACCTTCCAACAGGCGTGCTCCTCGATTCTTCGTTACACTTGCTCGCTCACTTCCTGCAAGATCAATGATGCTGAGAGTTGCCATTGTATGAGGTTCGTTCACGGGTGCGTTGCGATCTTTAGAAGAAATGTTGATTTGAAGGACGGCGTGGGATCGGGAGGATGTTGCATTGGCTTCGGTTGGAGACATTGTGCGGTACTCGTTGCCCCGCACAATCATGTCCATGACCTCTTGCACCTGTAGAGTTCAGTAACGGAATGAGAGAACAAGTCGTTCCACTTACGTTTTGTGGCCGATGGCTGGAGAGCCCCGCCACCGAGACAGATTGGTTTGCATCCTCCCGAAGCATGAGCGCTGTCTTGCTTCCACCCTCGACGAGCAGATCACGAATTGTCTCATTGTAGATCTCCAGGTAAGAGAGCGTGACTTCTGTAACCTTTTCCTCTTGGACGTCCTGTATCTTCTCGAAGAGTTCCTGCATCGTTAGGAAGATGATGCCAGGCTGTTGTGCCGTACCCCTGATCACTCGTTAGCTGTGCTCTACCCGCAAACAACCCTTAATAGCAACATACGTGATGGTATGAGTCTTTCCGCATCCCGTAGCTCCGTACGCGAAAACAGTGGCATTGTATCCCTCCAGAACACTATCCAAGAGCCCCTTTGTCGTCGAGTCATATATATCGCCCTGGGATGTGCTTTGGTCGAAAACATGATCGAATGCGAATGTTTGATCTTTGACGCGTTTGCCCTGAGGCAGGACCGAGCGTGAGAATCGCTGGACGGGGCTGTCCTCTGGTGGATCAAAAACACTAGCACGATGTCAGTTTCAGGGTCAAATTGTTGTCGAAATGGGGAGGGCCGTACAGGCACTTGTCGTCTATCACCTTGATGACAGAACGCAATCCCTTCGAGGTCAGCTTCGGTGTCGGTGCAGCTGCGAGCGATCCATCTCCCAGGAACAGTGTTTGGTCGTCGCATTTTGCTAGTTGCGCCGCCTCGCGGATTGTGAATGGGCGAACACGGACGATGACAGAGATGGAAGACGCGCCATCGGCTCCCATGATGGGGGATATTACAGCAGAATAATAATCAGAGAATGAAGGTCCAGGTCCTGGAAGGGCTCTGCGTGCTGCTGGTGTGGTTAGTAGAAGTTGCTGTGGTTGATGTTCGTTCTCGCTCCTGCGCAACTGTCGTAATAGCCAAGTTCGAGTTCCGACAATCTCGGGATGTTCCTTAACATAAAGCGCCGTTGTCCAGGCAACGCCGCCATGACACGTGACGGCTCCACTCGCCAGCTCACACTTCACGCGACTGGCTTTATTCGATCTAAAACACGAAAATACATAAACAATGGACTGGACTGATGTTACAGCGGGTTGTCCCGTAGAGACAGCCGCCGCTAGTGAATGTGTTCGACTGGCCAGCATTCAGTTTCATTCAACGCCTTTGATAGCTCTTTGGGAGGCTACCTAGGTAATCAATGTATCGTATTTCGTAAGAATTAATTGCAGCCAAAGATGTTGTGACGCGCAATGGTATGAGTCGATGTTTTATATCCAATCTTTTGACCTGGTCACATCCAAATATCGCAAAGAGTTCCCCAGCATGTAACTATTGTAAGACTTTATGATGACAAACTTGCCTAGTCGTAAAAACGAATAGTAATTAAGTCAGTCACAGAAGTGGGTCACAATGCAAAGCGCAACAGCGATTTTCCAAAGCACATTTATTTTCGTCAGAACTAGCAGGATAATTTGGGGGCCCCCTGAAGCAAAGAACAAAAAGAAATGTATGCATAGAGGCCATGACGAGCTCATGCCTCCGGGCACTTCCTCCAGACCAGGTCGTCAACATTGAAGGCGTCCCATTTGCGGACAGAGATGAAGCTGGCCCTATGGTAATCCCGCTCCCTGGTCAAGACCCATCAGCGTCCACTTACTTATTTGTTGCACTTCTGCCATTGTACGTACACCACTTGGGCGAACTTGAGGTCCGTGGAGTCGGTGGTGAGCAGACCAGTTGCGCTTGAGCTGGAGGACTGGAGGCGGACTTGAGAGTTGATGTTCAAGGCACCAGAAGCTCCGCAAGGAGACCAGACGATGGAGGTGCTGTCGGCCTCGTCGTGCTTGAGGTAGTCGCCAGTCAAGGGGCCGACGAAGTTGTATTCCGTGCTGGACTGTGACGAGTTAGAAAGGTCCGTATGTGATTACGATGCAGAACGTACCTGAGCAGTCTGGCCAGAGAAGTAGTAGGTCGACTTGAGCGTACCGCTGACACCCTTCTGCAGAGAGGCGTAACCGCGGTAATCGGCGCTGAGGATGGAGTACTGGAAGCCACCGGGGTACTGGATGTCGACGTTGAGCTGGCAGTTCTTGCGCTGCTCGGTGACGGCAACACCGGGGCCGATGGAGGCAATGTACGAGTCGAAGATGAGGGTGACGGTGGTCCTGTCAGCAGAGATCTGGCTGCTCATGGTTCCCTGGGGGCATCCAGTTCCACCATAGGTGACACCACGGATGGTGACCTAGTTTGTTAGCAAGCTGCTGAGATGTATAGGAGTAGGAACATACCTGGCCTGCGGGTGGTGCATCACCAAACTCAATACCGGGAAGGTTGGCCGGGGCGGCGGCAACAAAGGGAACGAGAGCAAGGAGCCACTTCATTTTGATATGATTTGGATTGGAGCTTGGGATGCTGCTGGTGGAAGATGATGCAAAGTGCTGATCTGTGGATGTAGTACAAGAGACTGTGAATGGCAACTTGGTGAAGATCATTTGGGAGGACTTTGATGGACATTATATACCAGTCCCTCGGAGACTCCGCACCATTCCCGGGCTGGCTATGACCGTCGCTTCAGCAGCTGTCGATTGATGCAACCATTCGACCCGGGCGCAATAGCTGCTGCCAAGGCATGCTCCCAATATCCAGTACGGCTGGTCCGGCGGGCCGGCACAATCATCATAGGTCGAGAAGCATTTTTCAATGCTCAGGTGAGTTCGTGTCGGTCATAGACCTGCGCCATCGGGTTCGGGGAACGCCTATCGAAAGTTACAATCGTGCTCGTGCCATAGCATCCAAAGCAGGTTCAGTGGAATTGCAATGGGCTCCATGGACCGAATTCGAGCAAATTCATTTCGATTACCCCAGTCTAGAGACGACTAGATCCTGGTCGAAGGCATTAACATTATCGGTAGCGTCCTCGTGTGTCGTTCTACTGGACCGGGGACGGTGGTCCAAGGGCGTCCTTGGAGTGCAACAAAGCCTGGATTTTCGTATACCAGATGGGAGTAACAATATGTGATACGAAGCTTCAGTTTCGACTCCACTTTCAGGCGTCAGTAGTGTGACCCAGAGGTATTCAAGATGCCGTGTTTTGGCGTAGGCGGCGCTCGGCTACTTCGCTTGTTGAAGTTCTCTCGAGAGGCGAATGGGTCAGCACGGCTGTTGTAATATGGATATGAATTGAACGAATATAAAATCCTGGGGTTCTGGTCCAGGAATAGAACAGCCACACTGGAACGCGGGTACCACGCTGGATACAACGGTCCAACAGCTCCACAGAGGTGAAAATCTTCATCTATGTTCTCGTATGGCGACGCAGTGTCGAAATTGTGACTGATGCCGGTCTCTGAAAATAGTAGTACCTCTGATCGATTGAGTCGGTGGGCGAGGCGTTGGAGCGGCTCCATGTCGTCGATCTCGAAACGGCAATGTAGAGATTGCGGCGTAGATTAACCTTAAATTAATGCTTGTCACTCCACGGTGGCCAGAAACCCTGTAGTAATCAATCTTGGCAGAAGCTGGCCTGCAAGGGCACTCGCCGAGCCTAGAGCATGTGTGTAAAAATAACAACTGTAGCTGCAGGTGCTTCTGGCCGTCTTGAAATTCCATTCGATGGGTGTGTCTCGGGCGTCCAAAACGGCATCGTCAAGCTTCCAGACCCACCGACCGTGAGCCATTTGACCCATCATAGCATGCAAGCGACCGCGAGAATCGAACGCAATAGATTGCCGTTTGATTAAATACAGCTTCATGCTGGCGGTGGCGAACATTCACAGCTTGGCCGTGGCAGCATAGCTGCTGAAGACTGTGACGCGAGTGACAAAGACGCAATGGCTAGATGTTGACGACCATCCTACGAGGAAGAAAAGGACGAAAACAGTAACAAGAATACGAGATATCCATCGCTTGGAAGAAGTGAGAAAAGAAAAGAACAGTTTTCACCTACATCTTTCTGGGACTGCGACTTTGCAAACCAAGGTACTCGCACCATCCTCCAGCCACGACTCCAGGAGTTTTACGCTTCACAAGACGGAGAGTCGAGGGAAGAAATGGATGATTTTTCTCTTTCACAGAACGTGTGGGCGGAGTGCATCGGCCGGGTAAAAGCATCGCAATGAGCCTTAGTTGAGGACCAAGCCCAGAAAGTCATCAGATTTTGCTAAATACGCGCCAGACACGATCTTCGAGCCCAATAATGCCTTCGACAGAACCGTTCATCGAGCATACATGAGATGATGTGCGACTCCAATAGGGTTGGAACGACACGCATCTATCCAAGATTGCAGATCGAACTCTCGCGGCGTTTAAATCGACATCCTTAGACCACGGTCGTCGACAGAAGCAGGCGCAGTCCACGCCAGCGAAGAGGACGTTGCGATCGCATGAATTTGGATATGAACGTCGAGGTCGGCGTCAGCAGGCCGAGGTCATCTCCGACGAATAAGTAAGGTTGCGATCAAATGCTGAGGGATCATGGGGACTATTTGCATAAATCAATGAAAGAAGCAAAGCAAGACTTCGGCTGAATGACTAGGTCTCCGGTTAGCATATCGATTTCGGTTGACGGCAGGAACATATCAAATCATCAGTGGGAGCGACAGCAACAAGAGCGACCACGTATTCAAGATAACGTCGAATGTGTTTCGATGATCAGTGTAGTCTTCTGAATATGTCCATATATGTTTCGATAATCAAGTATATTCCGGATATGTCAATATCTGTTTCGGTAATCATATGTTTTCCGTATAGAGTATGGATGGGCAAGAAGACGAGACGTGGTTAGGTGAGATGTAAGAATCGTGGCAGGGTCTGTTACATACGGGTATGATGGAAGGGAAGTGGAGACGGTACGATTGGCGCTGGGCTCCTTCGTTCCTTCCGTGTACAGTAAGTACAGTAGGTACCTTCCTCGTAATGTAAGCAGAGAGCGAAACGCCTTGCCACGATTCGACTAACGCCAATGTCGTCACCGACCCTGCGGTCCAGAGGTGGGGTCCCGCTAACCCAATCCAACAAATCTCAAATCACTTTCTGTAATCCATTATTCTCGAGAACATACATATTTGTATTTGACTGCGCCGCCATTTCTCCATCACCACCACTATATATTCTCTGAGCTTCAACCGTCGCAAGCTCTCAAAAGCATCTCCAAAATCCATTGCATCTCCCTCACATAACCAATTCTATGTCATTTCTCTCTCGCCTGGCCCGAACCTTCAGCATGAGCTCCTCCCCCGCACCCCCGATGACCGTCCCCGAGGGCGCTGAGAAATGTACAATCGCAGCCGGCTGCTTCTGGGGCGTCGAGCACATGTACCGCAAGCAGTTCGGAAACAAGGGATTGTACGATGCGCGCGTGGGATACATTGGCGGCGACTCGAGCAACCCGAGCTACCGAGCCGTCTGCAGCGGGCGCACTGGACGTAAGTCGTCGCGTTTAGATTCAATACACACGACGTAGATGTGATGGGATTGCTGACTTGATACATGTAGATGCTGAAGCCCTGCAAGTCCTCTACGACCCCAAGCAGGTGAACTACCGCACGCTCCTCGAGTTCTTCTACCAGATGCACGATCCTACCACCGCGAACAGCCAGGGCCCGGACGTCGGATCGCAGTACCGAAGCGCAATATTCTACCACGATAGCGAGCAGGAGAAGATCGCGCGGAACATCACGTCGAAGGTCAACCAAGAGTGGTGGAAGGGGAAGGTTGTCACCGAGGTCCTGCCCGCGGGCCAATGGTGGGACGCTGAGGCTTACCACCAGCTGTACCTTGACAAGAGTAAGTTTCTACGATGATATATGCGTGTTGTGGTATTTGACTGGAAAGCTAACGTGGAAGTAGATCCTGCTGGGTATGAGTGCCCGTCGCATTTCATAAGGAGATTTGCTCCGCTATCGGAGTAGGGGATTGGGCTTCTGATTTTCCTTTTGGTCTGGTTTTAGGTGTGGGTTTCGGTGTACAGCACTTGTTATAGATATCCAGGAACACGAATAGTTATCATGAAATCGGAATGTTCTCTCTCTATCATCATCCATTTCCAGTGGCGTGCCATTAATAAGTGATATATTCAATCGTATAATTAAACGCGCTCCTAGATATAAAGTCCATCCAATGTCATACACAAATAATCACCAAGAAAATGAAAACACCAATTTATATTTAAAAAATATCCAAAATCAACCACCTAATAAATTTTTCTCTGTATATCAAATATCACACAAATACACGTACGCAAGAAATCATCATTAAAATAAATCTTCCCTACAATTGATGGGAATAGAAGACTGCGGGGAAGTCTGGGCTTGATCGATTGGTCTGACTGTCTCCAATCAATACCTGCTTGTAGGCATCTCCACCGAGATCGAAGCAACCAAGACGAAAACACATAAAATTACGTTGTAGTCCGATTATTAGCAAAGTGAATCGAATTCAAGCGCCGGCACGAATTGGCAACATCGAAAACAAGAGAAAAGACAAGTTAGGAATGATTTTTTTTCATTAAATTATCTCTTTAGTCATCTCAAATTCATCTCAAGTTCATATCCATAACACCCGTTTTCCACTTCCCTCTTGTTCTCCCATCACAAATCTTTCTATTTTAACCTAACCTCATCCCAGACATTCCCCACGGTCAAAAACCTACGAAGGAGGAAGAGTCTCGAAGGTAGTAGCGACCTCCTTCTCCCAGCCGAGCCTCACCTTTCCGAAGATCTCGGCGGCGGGCTGGAAGTCCTTGAGGCCCTGTGCGAGGAGGCCGGTGCGGAGGATGATGGTGTCTTCGCCAAGGACGTGCTGGTGGTGGTAGACGTGGGTTGTGCAGTTCTGTGCGTCGTGCCGTTAGCATCTATAATTCAATTGCTCTTATTGTCCCAAAACATAAAATTTGTGGCGAGGACGGAGGCGTGCAATGTAAATTAAGTAAGTACCTTGCAGTAGAAGCAGTCGACGGGGCTTCCCGAGTCGCCGTAGTAGACGTATTTGCCGAGATTGTCGCCGCCCTTTGTGATGGTGAGGGCGGACTTGGGGATGATCTGGTTGAGGGTGTAGGTGCCGCCGGAGAGGGACTTGCAGGTGTCGCAGTGGCTGGATCACGAGCAATTGATTAGCTAGGTACGAATACTATTTATTTGATTGTGTGTACGAGGATTGTGGTATATATATGTATGTATAGATGGTGGTGCGGACGGGAAGGCGGGTGGGCATGTGGGAGGTGGGAGGAGAGGAGAGCTTACCAGAGGACGTGGGACTGCTGTTCCTTCTCGAGGGTGGCCGTCCACTCCGTGTTACCGCAATGGCACTTTCCGTTGTAGGTCGTCATATTGAGTTTGGATTGAATTGGTAAGGTATGTTGTTGTTTTCTAATCACGAATTGCGTGACGGTGCAAGAGTAGCCAATGAGATGGTGAGGTTGAGGTTCAAATGGTGTGTGATATAGACATCAAGGTCCTCGGGGCGGGAGCAGTGAGAGCTTATATAGACCTCACGAGTGCCTACCTTACCTTAACCACCCCTCCCCTCTATTCCCCCTCCATCATCTGGGCCTGAGCTGCAATCCTCAGACGTCAATCGAGAATTGGATAGTACCTAGTACCTAGTACCTAGTACGAGTACGATAGGGTGGATAGCCCAGCCTACCTTACCACCTTACCTCACCATAGGTACCTAGCTCGTTGGATTCCCGCCCTCCGCCGCCAATTAACCCAACAAGGACCTGCGTGGCTACCACCTACACAGTAGTACGAGTGTGAACGAGTAGGAACGCGTAGGGAAGACTATGTGAGAGGAGCTACCAGCTACCTCGTAAGGCCCGCACCGCAATGACCCCTCCCCCTCCTCGGAGACACCCCAACAATGACGTCTGGTCCCTCATGCTCCATAATCGAATCGACCCGGAACCCTGAGATAATTAGAGAAGCGCCCGTTTTACCCATAGGCGTGGTTGGCGCGGGACAAGGGGACGTGGACTTGAGAAGTGGTACCACCATGCCCGTCCAAAGAGAATGCATGAAAAAAAAGAGTTGAGGCAGGGCCAGCGTTCACAGTTCACCATTGGACGGTCGGATGCGGAGGGGTAATGGACAGCACCGGTCATGGTCTCTCTCATTTGTCACCAATTGCGGGTACAGACGAGGAAATAGTGTGGAATTGGGATGGTAGTACATTTTCTATCAAAGGTATGTAAGTGGTGGGTAATGTGTGTACAAAGATGCTAATGGAGTATGGAGGACCTCGAAGACAAATAGTGTACGGGATGCATGCAATGCTTCCAAATACTTTTGGTGGAGGAGCACGGGCCATGGAACAGAGCTTACGGGAGCTGGGTCCGATGTGTCACGCTTAGGCATGGATGGATGCATTGTCACGGAATTGGATCTTTGTAAACAGAAGGAAGAGGAAAGAGGTTTCCGAGGGGAGGGGACGTCACTCTTGGGAATCAGATCATGTTCGAATCATGATTCATGACCAAAAGAGACGTACCTACTCGCACTTACACAGTAGGGCTGTAATCGTTACCAGCCAGCCAGCCAGCCAGCCAGCGAGATACGAGGCCATACGAGACCCTTCCTACATTTCCAACCATTATTCATTCAAATGTCCTCCTCTTATTCAGTATCCTTCGCACCCGGCCTTATCGGTTTTGGATAGATAGGGCTGCACGATTGAGGAGGCCCATTATTCCAGCTCCATCTCCATCCGCCCAAGCTCCCCGAACCCGGAAGATTTGCAGCCTTGCAATTGAGTTCGGGGATATTTGGGAATTGGAAAGGGTTCCATAATAACGTCACCGACACCATCATCTTATCCCTCCACCACTCCACCGTCCAACTCAAATCCAGGCACGAGGGAGGCATTTGGAATTGAATCCGCCAATTGCCGACACAGTCGTAAAATTTCCGGACACTTGAGTCTCAGGTAGACAGGGCCAGGCCCAGAAACGACAGCCTTGCAGTAATTGCAATACTGTGCTGCGTTGTACATTGATTGCACTTAATTGCCTCACATTATCTATTCGCGAACGGGCTTCTCGAAGGAATTAGCGTGGCCAACGTAATCCAAACGAACCGTTTCGGTTATCACTCAACTTCCAACAGTTCGTATCGCCCACCGCCGTGTCTATCAAGCGAGTCTTCCACGCGCTCCATGATTGCGAGGACCTTCTCCTCTTCCAGACGTCGCCCAACGACCTGTACTCCAACGGGGAGGCCCGCCATCTTCTCCGCGTCGTAGTGCTTGTACGCACCTTTCGCAACGCCGTTCAGCTTCTGGAAGTTGAAACTCGCCGGCAGCTGGTCTTTGACGGGATCGACGTGTGTGACAGGAATGACGCCGGCAGTATAGTCCAACTATGCAGAGATCAGCAGGCCTGGGATTGGAGACACCATAGGCCATTCGTGGCAGCCCAGACGGATCACAAAGCGACTCACCAGATTGAAGAGAAACGTATAGCCACAGCTACTGACAGCATCGTGCATTCCATTATGAGGTACCGCGGGCGTCGCATTGGGTGGGGTTATCATGGCGTCCATCTTCGCAACGTCTGACCACCAATCGAAGAATTTGGCCTTGTATGCCTCGCGCTTGTACGCAAGTTGCCAGTATTCGTGCGCGGATTTTGGGTACCAGTGTCGCAGTAAACCAGCCCAGATACTATCCCGACGGACATACTTTACCCACAGGTAGTAGAGGTACTTGATCGCTCGTGGGAGACGCATGTAGTACACCATTTGCGCCGCACCGGGATCGTTCCATTCGCCAAAACGGAAGAAGTTCATGAATGTCGCGCCGCCATCACTGAGAAGCAACTGAGAGGCTAGATAAAGGGCTTCGTACGGAGACGGCGGAGTCACGTCAAACACATCATGCCCTTCCTGGACGAGCGCTTCCGCGACGCTGTCCAAGGCACGGGCACATGCAGGCGCTGGATCTACGACTCCATCTGTTCGCATGACGCCTATCCGCAGCTTCTCCTTTATCCTGTACTCCTCCGCGATGTGTTCCCTCCACTCAAGTGGATGGACCGTATAGTCGTACTTCCAAGGCTGCATCCCGATCAAGCTCTTGGTGAAATAACTCAGATCATTCATCGTCCTAGCCATGGGGCTGAACACACTGGGGATGGCCTCCTGCCCAGGCATGCTGGTGTTCATACCGATCTTGGGCCACCGCCCCGTGGAGCAACGGAGCGAGTAGCAGCCCGAGAAATGGGCAGGAACGCGCACCGAACCAGCGACGTCGGAACCGATTCCAATCCTACTACCCCCGAACGCGAGCAATGCAGACTCTCCGCCCGTCGAACCTCCCGGTGAGTATTTGGCATTGTGTGGATTCAACGTGCGTCCCCAGACGCCGTTGGTAGATTCGAACGATAGAAGCGTGGTAGGGAGATTGGTCTTCACGAAAGGGACCGCACCTAGAACCATCAGTCAGACAATTCCAACCCTCATAGGCACCGGTGAACAAAACCGCACCAGCATCTTTCAAAAGCCTCACCATGGGCCCATCCTCAGCGGCAGGTTTCCCAGTATTGCATGAGAACCCAACCGAGACATCGAACCCCTTCACCTGTATCGAGTCCTTCAGCGACACAGGTATCCCAGCCAGCGGGCCCTTCAGATCAACCTCCCACTTTGCCCACTCCTCCGCCTCGGGAAACAGTATCTCCGTCACGCAATTCGTCTTCTCGTGGGCCTTCAAGCACACTTTCCCGTACGCGCGTAGGATGTCGATGGGGTCGGTGATCTGCGCGTGCACATCTTGTACGAGGTCTTGGATCGGCTTTCCGAGTATCGTGCGCTCGTGCGGGTAGAGAGGGTATAGGTAGCTTGAGGGGAGGGCGGATATCTTGGATTTCCGTTCTGATTGTTTGCGCTTGCTGTCACGCAGGTGGGGTTTGGAATGAGCGAACTTGTTGTGGAGCGGACGTGATGTGCGAAGCAGCAAGGCGCGAGTGCGGGGAGCTTCTGTGGGTGGGAGGGGGGGCAGCTTACCAGTCACGCCGGTGTTGGCGATACTCTTGGACGCTCATAGTTGTTCGCTTCTATTAGGATGCAGAGGTGAATGAAATCAACAACAATGCCGATTAAGTGTTGCTTCAATGCGAAATCTTATTACTTCAATGTCAAAGGGAAGGCGCTCATAAGGTTACAGCTACTGGTCAGTGACGATGGGTGCTTATACCTTCCTTATCGGAACAGCTCCAGCATAGCTCAAACCAGGTAAGCTTAGGTGGGGTCAAGTCAAGCTCCCCTCTGATTGGCAAAATGAACTTATCGTATCAGATAAATCGAGATATGATGGTTTTACTGCTTACCTATGCATCTTATTTTCACCGATCAAGACCAAAGATCGGAGAATTGCGCTGTGTAGGTGCGCCATCGTCCGATGTTTTATTGAGGGTGCGGAATGGACAGCACTGAGACGTACCAGGTACCCAGGTAGGCACGCATCACACACTCAATGTAATGCGAATTATAGGAACTCGAATCCATGATTTTTATACTTTGGTAGCTTGTTACATGTTGTCTGTCTTAGATAAAACACTTCAGGAGATCGATCTGAAAGTTCATGATACGATTGTGTTTCCTCCCTATCCCCCCGTTTATATAAATCTGCGCTGTCTAGAGATTATAAATTAGGAGATACTTAGCCGTGACAGTCTCCCTTTACGCCAATCCCATTAATCCTACACGCTCAAGAAAAATCAAATACGCAAATTGAAAACCCAGTTCTACGGTGTCAAACAGAGAGAAGGAGAGAGGCTCTAAATCACACTCCCGCCCATGACCCTCACACATTCGACTCATCAATAACACCCACCGTCTTCCCGCTCCACTGACTCTGCCCCGCCTCCAAATCTGCCGCGATAAACTCCGCATTCTGCTCCAGCGTCGTCTTATACTTCGACGCGTTCATCGCGCAGACCACTCTTCTCCCAAGCAGCGGGACGTGGCGGACCCAGGAGTCCTTCCACGACGGCGGAACGGTTGCGCTGGCGGATAGTTTCGACGTGGGCGAGGCGGGCACGGTGATGGTTGCGGATGAGGGGATCATAGTGTTGGGACAGAGGAGGGACCAGTCGATTGAGTTGGGCGGAAGAGAATGCAGGAGGGAGAGGTTCTGGCGGTGCTCGAGGAAGATGGGTATACTGTGTTGTCGTTAATATCAAACTGTCAAACCGTGATCTACACTCCGTATGTGATAGATTTGCCAGGACAGATATCAACTAACAAATCTGAAAGCATCGACTGCGTGCCTGGATAGCACAGCACCGACTGCCCCGCTAGAAACCACGTCCTCAACGGCTTCTTCCTCTCCTCGCCTGCATCCTTCACACCTTCTACGACCGCTTTGAAGATCTCGGGTAGGTCGCCTTTCGCCCAGGGCGCCATGGCGGCTACTCCCGCGGTGTTGACTACCGCATCGCAATTAGCGTCTAGGATTGCACGTTTGATGGCATCGGAGTCTTTCGCTGAGCCTTGGACGACACTTATTTGGCGATATATTGACTCCGGGACGAGGTTTTGCAGTTTCTGGGCGGAGCGCACGAATGCGACGACGGTGTGGTTGTGGGTGAGGAGTGCAGCTACGAGGCGGAGACCTAGGTTGCCAGTTGCGCCGATGAGGAGGACTTTCATGGTTGTCTGTATATATGATTGTTGCGAAAAGGTGTTTGGTGGAGTAGAAGTGAGAGAGATGAGATTGCCAATTGTTGTTTGTTCGTAAGATGTCTGTTAGGGAAGTGCTGGAAAACCTAAATCGTGTTCGACTTCACAGTTTATTTTATATATAAATCTGTTTTAGGACTCAAGTCGGTGATGGTCTTAATGCTGTGGTGGAGTCGGCACGATTATTAGGCCGGCGCGACAACTCTCCTCTACCAATTTGCCCTTGCGCGGCACAACCTATCCAACGGACGTGCATATGGACCCCTGACACACCAACAAAGCATCGCGTCTGAGTGGCTGGATTGGCTGGGGGAGCATTAGTGCTCATTCTCGGGCGAACCGGCCGACATTTGATGATTGGTGAGATGATGTAGTTGTGACCGCCTTCCAGTGGTGAAGTCATGTTTGGACTTCATGTGCTGATGAATGGAGATGTGCTTACGATACGTGTTCGGAGATAGGGGAGGATCGAGATGTGTATACAGACAAGAGCAAACGGTATATAAATGTCTAAAAGTTCGATGATTGTTGGTATTGAGATGATCGGCCTGTGAATGCCTTCGCAAAATCGCTAACGACTATCACCATGTCTTCTACCTCTGTGGACAAGCCATATCCCCTTATTTCGACTATTGCGTTTTCCAAAGATGTATGTATGCAATCCTACTACTTCCATGTATAGCGCTGAACAGTTTTCTATGTAGACATCCCATGCGGCAAACTATGTCGCAACGCAAATGGCACTCGCCCACAACGGCATGATACGCGGTCTCAACGCCATATACCTCCAAGCGACAGCAATCCCCCACCAGGACACCGAAACCGTCCAGGACTTCCTAACGTACTGCCAGTGCTGGTGCGAATCCATGCATCACCACCACGACGTCGAAGAGGCGGAGTTCTTCCCCGACATAGAGCGCATCACTGGGGTCCTAGGAATCATGGAACTCAACATCGAGCAGCACCGAGCCTTTACACCAGGATTTATCAGGTTCGAAGAGTATGCTAGGACCTGCTCGGCTGCAGATTATGAGGGGGGAAAGGTCAAAGAGCTCATCGATGGTTTCGCGGGCCCGTTGACTACGCATCTGCGCGACGAGATTAACACGCTGCGAGACCTGCATCCCTACGACAATGAAGATATACGGAAGGCCTACAAGAAGTTTGAGAAGCGCATGATGGCCGGAGACAGCGTAAGAGAAGATGGCGATGAACCACTCAGCTCCCTAGTATTGCTGACATCTTTGAAGTATCGGACCGCGCCACTCGTTTTTGGAACTGCGGACAGGAGCTTTGAGGGCGGTATGCATAATTTTCCGCCCGTACCGTTCTTTGTGCCGTATATAATCCACTATGTTTACGGCAGGAAGTATCGTGGAGCTTGGAGATTCAACCCATGCACCATTTGGAGGGACCCTAGGGATCTGGCTTTCCAGAGCAACAGTCCAGGTCAACAATGATACGATAAAGTACAAGAGAGGACGAGGAGATGTGTATGTTCAAGACGACATGGAGTAACAATCTTCCACGGACAGCCACGTGCTCAGTAGTCTCACACCGGCAGGAGCCGACAAAACCCTCACAGCCTTATTCATAACGCAGGTCCTCTAAAATACATACCAATCAGATTGACACACATATCCCACATGCTGCGGAATGCTCCTCTCATCTATACACATGTCGAGCGTATTAGCGTGCAGATCTATATCAGAACATCCCACTCAGCGTGGGATGTACTCGTCCGGGGCTCTGTCACCTCCACGCTTTGTACCACTCTATCATATGCAGCAGTGAACACTGGTAGGTTGCGTGGCCTGTTCGATTGTTCGGACTCGGCCTTTGCCCAATGTATCTGGACTTGCGTCTTCGTGCGACGTAAGCATGGGTGTTGTTGGGATGGCTGGCATGTCTAAATTGACTTCATGTCGACTCTCGACTCTTCCGGTATCTGGAGAGGGTTTGTGGGCACAAGAAGATCTCCAGGATATCTAATCTAAATTCTTTTCATGTTAGCAATTTGGATTTCATCACGATAATATACATCGATCCCCTTGGACATGGACATGGTACTGGTTGGTGAATGTTGAAGAGAGCGCAACGCACAGGCTACGTGGTGAAGTAAAATTGTTCCCTTACTTTCATTTCTGGAATTGTACGCAGTATAAGTGGATATAAAACTGATTATAGAATGAGGGATGCATCCTGCTGCATCTACCGTGTTCGCTTGCAACAGGTGCAAGGTACAATCGGTGTCACCAGCCCCTGTTGCGCGACGCTTCCCAAATGTACGGCTGTACCCTGTATTCACAAAGTCCGTCATAGTTTACTCTTGAGATCTTCAATACTCCTAGGCCACGATCGTTTCCACTGGGGGTTCCTGTTCTTCCACCTGGCCCCTAGACGTTGATGTACCTGCTGCAGCCCCCCAAGAGCGCCGGCTAGCAACATACCCGCGGTGACGAATAATATCAGAGGCATCCACTTCTGCAGACCATACGACCTCCATTGCACAGAAATGTCTTCATCGACAAGCCCTTGCCCAATGAAACCACCAGCGACATTTCCTGCCCCACGTGCTGCAGTGAATAGACCAAGCACGATGAGGATCTGCTCTCTGTCGCCGCTATCGCCAACAACCGTGCCAGCAAAGCGACTGCGCAGAATGCCGAAACCACCAGAAGATGCACCATACATTGTGGCGAATATGACAGATGCAGAAAGCGACTTTACTTCGCCCCAGTACAGAAGGCTAGAAAGCCCACTCACAATCGTGCTCATTATGAGCGTCGAGTAGAACGAACTGCGATGATCTCTGCGGGCTCTTAATCAACGAGAACATTTCCGCATTCTCAGTAAAGACTTACGCAAATAGTCCGAACCCAACTTGCCCAGAAGCTGTGGAAAGGTTAAACATGCTCAGTGCAATGGCGCCCTGCGCCGGAGAGTACTGCAGATCCGTGACGAACGAAGGGAGGTAGATGGCTGGTAAATTCAGCACGCACGCCTGAACAATGACCGAGCCACCAAGCAACCAAAACGAAGCCTTGGTCCAGAAGTCGTAGTTGCTCGATGACGGAGGATGCATCTTCTCGGCCTCGTGTAAAGTCCCACGCTCGTTGAGGGGTATTCGATGGCCGACGCACAACAATGCGCCTGTCGTTAGAACCAACACCCCAGAACCGTAGACCAGTAACGTAAAGCGTTGTCCGGATGCGTGGAGGAGCTTTGAATAAACAGTCGGCATGAACGACCCACAGAGCCCAGAAGAGCCGAACATGATCCCGTACGCAAAGCTTTGGCGCTTGTCAAACCACTCCGACATCAGCACAATGATAGGCGCGGAGAGGAATCCAGCGCCCATACCGTAGATGGCGCCTTGTGTTGCAATTATCTGCCATGCCTTTTGAAACAATACGTCAGCATTGGATCGAAAATTGTAGAGGCTGCGGCGGAGAAACTAGCTCCCGGGTGTAGCAGAGCTGTATAACTCCCAGGCTGCTGTCCCCCTCCTGTAGCAGTACAGCACGCCAGACAAACAATCGGACTCAAATGTTGTACCTTGCTTATTCAAGCCCTTTTCGGCACTAGCTCCTTTACACATGTGGGAGAGGGATCTTACCTTGGTGGAAAACGAAGCCCCTATGCAGGCTACAACGCAAAACAGAAGGCCAGTCCACATCATCCGCCTATTGAACTGAGGATGACGTTTCAGAAACAGAAGCAGCAGCGGCATCAACATCTGCAGGCAGCCATCCGATAGCACACCCGTCACAGCGAGAACCTTCACGCCTTTGAATGGTGGATGCGTGAAGTAGTACTCGCGGAAGACGCCGAAGCATGCTGGAAATCCTGTTTCTCGTTAGCACGATTTGAACAGGTGAGATTTGCCCTGCGAAGAATGCGTCTTGTACCCCAACTAACAGCTTCTATGATGCTCGCCCCAAAAAGAAACACCCACGCCGCTCGGCCCTCGTCCTGCGGCGGCCACCCATCACTCACGGCCTCTGTGAGCGGTGATGCTGACGACACAAACGTCCTCGACGACTCGCTCGAACACCGCGAATCCAGGTCTGGTACCGACAGGCCCCCGATCGCCTGCACTGAACTGGTCTTCGAGTCGCGATAGTATCGCACTAATAAGCGCTCCCCCATCTTGGGTGAAGTCGAAGTTCTAGGGACGAGGGGAAGAAAAACAGAGCGAAGCAAAAGGCGCAATCACATTATCGAGCGATCGTGATTTCCATTTCTACATCCATCCCCGACAAGATATACAAATGAGCCATCGGACTGTGGCATGCGCGATTTGCATGCCGAGGTGGGAATCTGGAAAATGTTTCCTGACCAGGGAACGTCATATGCACGTTGGCGACATTTGCAGAAAGCAGTGTCTAGATGTGCGTGTCAGATGGTGCCGGGATTCGTTGCACGGCGACTCGGATGGGCCCAGATCGAAATTCTGGGGCAGCAGAATTGTGCATTCCTTAACCCCTGAGCCGGATGCAGGCCGTGTGTATTGCCGGTGATAGGGCTGAAGCTAGCGTGAACTGGCGGTAAACCAGTTGTCAATGGAAAAAGCGTCTTGAAGATTGATTAGTATGGTAGGTTGCAAGGTCCTGCAATATCTTCCTTTTGGACTATATCTGAAGGTGAATGGTACTTGCTTCCCTGACCTTTGGATATTGAACTCTAAAGACGCCCGATATCTCTACTCGCAACGCCATTCATCGATATAGATCTACATAGTGTCTCACCGTCGCAAAAGTGACCTTATCCCCAAACTAAATCTACCCATAGAATGGTCCATATTGCATATTCAGAATTATATTATTGGAGCCTCGCTGATTGCAACAGACATTGGTTGCATCATTGAAGGAATTGCGTACGAAGTAGGGTCAGAGACTGTTCTCGAGGCCTATCGGTTTATTTGGGTGTGCGGAATAATTGAATAGATTCTGGCGATCATTGTCCTCGATCTCTAACGTCCCAACTCTGGTTCTTCCGTGTCTCAAGCTCAACGGCCATGAAGACTGTATTCATAGTATCCACGCATTCGCCAGGCATTGCGCACCACTGACTGACCTGATTTGGATCTAGACATATGCCTGAGACTCACCAATGCCTCTAATGTGATGTATTCTGACTCGAAGTCGACCTAACCTGTTCCTGCATCTCAATGCTGAACCTTGAGATCACGCATCTTGTCCGAGATGCTAACAGCCCAAACTGTTATATGATACTGTCTCCTTTCTGTTATATCCCTATGCATTGGCAGAAAAGTTATCAAGGGCGTCTTGCGGGATCCTATAGGAAGCGCTTCGGATTAGCGCTGGATACTCACGAAACTGTGACAACAATCGAATTGAATTTAATTCTGCGTAGTAGAAACTGGGCCACAGGTCCTTGATAGTCACCTACGCTCGCTGCCGGGTGCTGTACTCTTCCCTACCACAACACACCTTCAAACTCCTCTAGAGCGAAGTACATAAGATGCGCTGTACCATGCTGCCTAAGGTTACCGGTAATAACACCCCATATCAGTCTCTCTGATGGTACAAAACTGCCCCAAGGGCATTGAGAGAGTAATGTTGGCGTAAAGAGCCGAAGGCGAACACAACACAGTCAGGCAGCTTGTTTTCGTAATAGCAGCAGTGTTCGTGTAGGCGCCTTGTACCCATTAAGGCTCTGCATAATCAGAATGCTCATAGTCTCAAGACCGCCGGCGCAATGAACCTTCGGAGACATGATAATTCGTACCAACTGACGATGGTGGTGATCTGTGTAGTGACATTACTGAGATTCTCGTCGACAAGGTCTGCATTCTCACCTGAGCCTGTGATATTAGGTACTCCTGTCGAGCCAGTAGAGAGCTGAGGTATTTGTAATTGACATCACGGTCGGTCATGTAACCGTTATCACCGTTTGCCTCTGAGCAAGATACTCCCAGCCTTTCCGTGTCGCTGCATGTGATAGTGAAGTCTAAGAGGGTCACAGATGTACTATGTCTTTCTATCCTACGTCTTTTTGCCCTATATATACTCCGTAATTACGATACCTTTCATTAACGAACAGTGCTAACAGGTGCCTTAGGTAGCCGGTTGGCCGAATTCCTTTTTGCGTTTTCTTTTTGACCTTTTGTGTTTGCCCCTACGTGTTCGAACCTCAGTGGGGGCACTTACTTTTACTCTTTCTTTTTTTGCTTTTCTTTCACAATAGCAGAGAAGAAACTGATGTTTCAATTTTGATTTTGCCTCTACGCTTGGCTCAGTGTCCAAGATACAGGCCTGAGTAGGTGCAGCGTGCGTACATTCACACTGTGCGCTCTCTAGCTTGTAGAGATGTCAGTGACGGAACAGTGCGCGGCGAATCGGAAAGAGATGTAATAAGCGTTGATACATGAGTCTGCAACCCTGCACTTAGCTTCTCTCGACCACGACACAGCATAACGATCACAGGGGAATGTGTTAGCACTGGAGGCCTTTCTACTACCTGGAACAGTGAGACCTAGGAGCACTCAGATCTAGGCCTTGGAGCTGCATTGTATTATACTGGGATAGATAAGACTATTCAGAGATTACGTATAGGAACGCGGATAGATCAGGGCAGCTGAGGAGATTCGAGGGCCATCGATCTACCCTTCCCAACTATAGATTGCAGGTGGTGACCGTGACAGCCCTTACCATGGAGGCCCCTATACGCATTGTTGTATGCCCACACTCATTGTTTTTTCGATATTGGATACAATTCCAGTACAGGAATATAAGGCAATTGTCAGAATTACTTTCTGTCGCGAGCCATACCATGAGATTATGTATCAAGGGGTGACAACATGCTGGCTAAGACCAGTAATATGTGCAACTTAGGTATTCTCTCTGGTGATATCCGCTGCGGTGCATCAAAGTTCCGTGATTCGAGGACCTTCGATTGATGGGTTTCAAACGTGGCCACCCAACTCCACAAAAGCGCCCGGCCTGCTGGCCTATGATTTCGCAACCAAATTTCTCGCATTGCCCGACTTCAGCGCTGCAGCCGCATCAGCCAATTTCGGCTTCACCTGGACCCCTCTTGAGATCTGTATCTACTACCACCAGAGCTATTCCTTGAGCCGCTTGCGTACCTCTCCGCGCACCTAGTAAAAGGAAATAATCACCAAGGACACCTTTCAGCTCGTCCACAGAGCCCGTCTGCAAGATCTGGACTCCTCTGAGGACCTCTAAGTTTCCGCGGTTGACACAGGCTCTTTCAGGCTCTGCCCTGCGGATACATTTGCTTGTTGGGGGGTCTACACCGGCCAAGCAAACGAGAATGGCTCAGTAAGTACTCTTAGTGGCGGCGGGGTCTCGGACAATTCAGGAACTTGGTTAATGCCATGTAGATTAAAAGGTCTTCATATTTTCGCACGAATTTAACGTACAGCTCGAAGAAGAGTGTGCCGCCAGTTTGCAACTCTGCAGGATCCTGAGGGCCATCTTGTCCTGCGTCTGTTTGTCAAGACGCCGAGCGCGCATACACCTTTACCCCAACACTCACAACAAGGGCATCTCTCAACGAGTGCAGGAATCCACGACGGCATCGAGCTCGTTCATTATCAGGGAGCTAGAGCATGTAATTATCGATGCTTCTGCACATTCAAGTAGCAGGAACAGTTATTCTTCAGGTAAACTCCAGTGGGGCGCAAATATTGCGTGATGAAACCATGCGTTGACTTCAGAATGACAGAGCGCAGCCGATTTCGACGTCTCCATCGAAAGACCTTAAGCCCGCGAGAAAACATGAGATCCTATTGACCGAGACGGGGACATTCAGGAATGTAATGGGAAGAAATGCGATTTGTCAGAAGATGATCGGCCTGCTTGCTGCTTGCTGCGTCCAGAACAACGGCAACTACAATGCAGGATCGGCACAGGAAAAGATTGCTGCTGCCACCACCCATGTCCTGCTGCAGTTCATACATACGATAGAGTGACCTGCTACATATCGGAAAATTGCAGAAGCTTACAAGCAGACAAATGAATTCTCCACGTCACTGCTGGCAATCTCCCCAGCGGAAAAGTGCAGAATGGCTACATCACACCAGGGACCTTGCTCGACGATCATTATCAAATCACACCGGGGTCGGAAGGAAAGGCATGCATTAATCTAGAACCGATCTTAGGGATAACGGCAGTTGCATGTCTCTGGCTTGTCAAAAGCTTTGAATCGAAGGGTCTATCTAGCATGGCCGCTCTTGGATACTGTCTTGGCTCTCTGTCCAAACGGGGATGTGATATGAATTCAACAGCCTTTCCCACTTTCTGATCTCCATTTCTATATCCGGACAGATGCTTCTACATCTTAGCTTTCCTTCGGTGCGCACCATCAGAGGGTCCTTCAGCGCGCTCCAGAAGAGGTAATAGCTCGATTGTATCTCTCGTTTCCAATGCGACCGTTTCAGTTGCTCTTCCGCCTAGGCTGTACATAAGTGACAACTTCATGATGAACACTCATCTTTATCAACATGTTCGGTGTTTATCAGCAGCTGCTTTCGGGCGTAAGCCATATCTGTTTCATCAAACTTGTCAAACTTGACAAGATCAGCTCTGCACCGCTTGCTAATTGCTCTATACCCACCGCCATTCCCCAATAGGACAGTCTGTTCCGTCCCAGCATGTCGAATCCTGATCAGGCTCATAGCTTTGAAAGTAAATTGCGTCTCAGCGCCACATGGCAGCCAGCGGCATAAATCCAGGCCGCCTCCGCACAAGCCTACGTTTGTCTTACAAGTATTGTCTGTGGTTAAATTAACCTTCGACCACCGGTCCCGTTGTGGGACTTGCATAACCAAGTTGGGTTGGTCATGTCAGCCATGGATGCAGGGATCAAATAGCGCAACCAAAGATGGACCCCCTACCACCTACATGGTAAATCTTTTTGCAGAATCAAACCCAAAAGTTAAGCAAAGATAATGTACAGCTGCACACATCGTTCCTAAGACTTGATTCAAACTGCACGGTTTCCCTACTTCTAAATTACCTTCAAGAGGACCTTAAGGAAGACATGGCGGAAGCAATAACAAGAATGCTAACCAACGGCACCATCCCAATGGGCATGAAAGAATCGACCACTGCTGTCCTCCGCAAAGAGAAGAAGGCCGACTACTCGCTACCT